>NC_045968.1:41311271-41562333 GCF_010909765.2 Amblyraja radiata
GGATAGAATAAAACTAAAAGAAAAGATGTATAACACAACAAAGAGTAACCGGAAGCCAGAGGATTGGGAAATGTTCATAGGACAACAGAAGGAAACAAAACGGGCAATACGGGCTGAAAAGATGAAGTACGAAGGGAAGCTGGCCAGGAATATAAAGAAGGACAGTAAAAGCTTCTTTCGATATGTTAAGGGAAAAAGAGTAGCAAAGTCAAATGTGGGTCCCTTGAAGGTAGACACGGGTGAAATTATTATGGGGAACAAGGAAATGGCAGAAGAGTTGAATAGGTACTTCGGATCTGTCTTCACTAAGGAAGACACAATCTCCCAGATGTACTGGAGGACAGAGGATCTAAGGGGGTAGAGGAACTGAAAGAAATTTTCATTAGGCGAGAAATAGTATTGGGTAGGCTGATGGGACTGAAGGATAATAAATCCCCTGGGCCTGATGGTCTGCATCCCAGGGTCCTCAGGGAGGTGGCTCTAGAAATAGTGGACGCATTGGTGATCATTTTCCAATGTTCAATAGATTCAGGATCAGTTCCTGTGGATTGGAGGATAGTTAATGTTATCCCACTTTTCAAGAAAGGAGCGAGAGAGAAAACGGGGAATTACAGACCAGTTAGCCTGACTTTGGTGGTGGGAAAGATGCTGGAGTCAATTATTAAAGAGGTAATAATGGGGAATTTGGATAGCAGTAAAAGGATTAGTCCAAGTCAACATGGATTTATGAACGGGAAATCATGCTTGACTAGTCTTCTGGATTTTTTTGAGGATGTGACAAGTAAAATGGATGAAGGGGTGCCAGTGGATGTAGTGTATCTAGACTTTCAGAAAGTCTTTGATAAGGTCCATACGGGAGACTGGTGACTAAAATTAGAGCACATGGTATTGGGGGTAGGGTGTTGACATGGATGGAAAATTGGTTGGCAGACCGGAAGCAAAGAATAGAAGTGAACGGGTCCTTTTCAGAATGGCAGGCAGTGGCAAGTGGAGTGCCGCAAGGCTCGGTGTTGGGGCCACAACTGTTTACCTTATATATTAATGATTTGGAAGGGGGGATTAGGAGCAACACTAGCAAGTTTGCGGATGACACAAAGCTGGGTGGCAGTGTGAACTGTGAAGAGGATGTTAGGAGGTTGCAGGGTGACCTGGACAGGTTGAATGAGTGGGCAGATGCGTGGCAGATGCAGTATAATATAGATAAATGTGACGTTATCCACTTTGGGGGCAAAACCATGGGGGCAGATTATTATCTCAATGGGGTTAGGTTAGGTAAGGGGGAGGTGCAGCGAGACCTGGGCGTCCTTGTACACTGGTCACTGAAAGTTGGCGTGCAGGTACAGCAGGCAGTGAAGAAAGCTAATGGAATGTTGGCCTTCATAACAAGAGGATTTCAGTATAGGAGTAAAGAGGTTCTTCTGCAGTTGTATTGGGCTCTGGTAAGACCACATCTGGAGTATTGAGTTTTGGTCTCCTAATTTGAGGAAGGACATCCTTGTGATTGAGGCAGTGCAGCGTAGGTTCACGAGATTGATCCCTGGGATGGCGGGACTGTCATATGAGGAAAGATTGAAAAGACTAGGCTTGTATTCACTGGAGTTTAGAAGGATGAGGGGGCATCTTATAGAAACATATAAAATTATAAAAGGACTGGACAAGCTAGATGCAGGAAAAATCTTCCCAATGTGGGGCGAGTCCAGAACCAGGGGCCATAGTCTTAGAATAAAGGGGAGGTCATTTAAGACTGAGGTGAGAAAAAACGTTTTCACCTCAGTGAGTTGTGAATTTATGGAATTCCCTGCCACAGAGTGCAGTGGAGGCCAAGTCACTGGATGGATTTAAGAGAGAGTTAGATAGAGTTCAAGCGGCTAGTGGAGTCAATGGATATGGGGAGAAGGCAGGGACGGGTTATTGATAGGGGATGATCAGCCATGATCACAATGAATGGTGGTGCTGGCTTGAAGGGCTGAATGGCCTCCTCCTGCACCTATTTTCTATGTTTCTATGTTTCTAATAAGGGAACTCAAGGTAAAGGAAGCGCTAGGAGGTAGTGACCATAATATGATAAGTTTTAATCTGCAACTTGAGAGGGAGAAGGTTAAATCAGAAGTGTCAGTGTTGTAATTGAACAAAGGGGACTATGAAGACATGAGAGAGGCACTGGCCGAAGTCGACTTGAAAATGATCCTCGCAGGAATGACAGAGGAACAGCAATGGCAGGAATTTCTGGGCATATTTCAGAAGGTGCAGGATCATTTCATTCCAAAGAGGAAGAAAGATTCTAAGGGCAGTAAGAGGCAACCATGGCTGACAAGCAAAGTTTTAGGGATGGTATAAAACTAAAAGAAAAGGTGTATAACATAGCAAAGAGTAGTGGCAAGCCAGAGGATTGGGAAACTTTCAAAGAACATCAGAAGGTAACAAAAAGGGCAATATGGGGTGAAAAGATGAAGTACGAAGGTAAGCTCGCCAAGAATATAAAGGATAGTAAAAGATTTTTTATGTATGTTAAGAGCAAAAGCTTAGTAAAGACAAATGTGGGTCCCGTGAAGGCAGAAACAGGTGATTTTATTATGGGGAACAAGGAAATGGCAGAAGAGTTGAACAGGTACTTTGGTTCTGTCTTCAGTAAGGAAGTCACAAACAATCTCCCAGATGAACTAGAGGACAGAAGATCTAGAGAGACAGAGGAACTGAAATAAATTTGCATTAAGTGAGAAATAGTATTGGGTAGACTGATGGGACTGAAGGCTGATAAATCCCCTGGGGCTGATGGTCTGCATCCCAGGATACTCAAGCAGGAGGCTCTAGAAATTGTGGATTCATTAATGATTATTTTCCAATGTTCTATAGATTCAGGATCAGTTCCTGTGGATTGGAGGGTAGCTAATGTTATCCCACTTTTCAAGAAAGGAGCTAGAGAGAAAACGTGGAATTATAGACCAGTTAGCCTGACATCGGTAATGGGGAAGATGCTGGATTCAATTATTAAAGTAATAATGGCGCATCTGGAAAGCAGTAAAAGGATTGGTCCAAGTCAGCATGGATTTATGAAGGGGAAATCCTGCTTGACTAATCTTCTGGAATTTTTTGAGGATATGACAAGTAAAATGGATGAAGGAGAGCCAGTGGATGTAGTGTATCTGGACTTTCAGAATGCCTTTGATATGGTCCCACACAGGAGATTAGTGGGCAAAATTAGAGCACATGGTATTGGGGGTAGGGTATTGACATGGATAGGGAATTGGTTGGCAGACAGGAAACAAAGAGTAGAAATAAACGGGTCCATGTAAGAATGGTAGGCAGTGGCGAGTGGAGTGCCGCAAGGCTCGGTGCTGGGGCCGCAACAATTTACAATATATATTAATGATTTAGATGATGGAATTAAAAGTAACACTAGCAAATTTGCAGAATACACAAAGCTGGGTGGCAGTGTGAACTGCGAAGAGGATGCTAGGAGGTTGCAGGGTGAATTGGACAGGTTGAGTGAGTGGGCAGATGCATGGCAGATGCAGTATAATGTAGATACATGTGAGGTTATCCAATTTGGCGGCAAGAACAAAGAGGCAGATTATTATCTCAATGGTGTCAGATCAGGAAAAAGGGAAGTACAACAAGACCTGGGTGTCCTTGTACACCAGTCACTGAAAGTAAACCTGCAGGTACAGCAGGCAGTGAAGAAAGCTAATGGCATGTTGGCCTTCATAAGTATAAGATTTGAGTATAGGAGTAAAGAGGTCCTTCTGCAGTTGTACAGGGCCCTGGTGGGACCACATCTGCAGTATTGTGTGCAGTTGTGGTCTCCTAATTTGAGGAAGGTCATTCTTGCGGTTCACGAGGTTAATCCTCGGGATGGCGGGATGGTCATACAAGGAAATGTTGGAAAGACTGGGCTTGTATTCACTGGAATTTAGAAGGATGAGAGGATATCTTATAAAAACATATAACATTATAAAAGGACTGGACAAGCTAGATGCAGGAAAAATGTTCCCAATGTTGGGGTAGTCCAAAACCAGGGGCCACAGTCTAAGAATAAAGGTGAGGCCATTGAAAACTGAGATTAAAAAAATCTTTTTCACCCAGTGAGTAGTGATTTTGTCGAATTCCCTGCCACAGAAGGCGGTGGAGGCCAATTCACTGGATGAATTTAAAAGAGAGTTAGATAGAGCTCTTGGAGCTAGTGGAATCAAGGTATGTGGGGAGAAGGCAGGCCCGGGTTACTGATTGTGGATGATCAGCCATGATCACAATGAATGGCGGTACTGGCTCAAAGGACAAATGGCCTCCTCCTGCACCTATTTTCTATGTTTCTATCATAGACATGCAGATTCAGACAAACACACAAAAAATTATCTTATATTCATAACACACACATAAGTTATTATGTTACACATAAACACGTAAGAAACTGTACAATAAAGTCGAACATTAGGAAAAAACATAATTTAATAAAGGAAGTCTGTAGTGTTCCATTGTGATGAAAGGGTAGAGTTACATTATGTGGGTTGGTAGTTGCACAAAGTAGCTGTTCCTAAATCCAGCATCTGTGACTTCAGGCTTCTGTACCTCCTGCCTGGTGGTAGCAGCTAGAAGATGCATGGCCCATATGGTGGGAATCTTTGATGATAGATGCAATCTTCATAAGGCCGTGCCATGTGTAGATGCTTTTGATGATGGGGCTAAATGTGTCCATAGACCAAGCTGAACCCATCACTCTCTGTAGCCTCTTGTGTTCCTATGGATTGGAAGTGATGGAAGCTTTCATACTTACCTTTTTTGATGCTCAGATTAAAATTATCAAGTTTATACAAGGTGGCATTTGAAATTGGTTCTTGGTTGAAGACCATTTCTCTCATGTATAATTTGAAGAACCATATATTGCATTGTAATTATGTTACTCAAATAGAAAGCTATCATACCACATACCATACATCAGTATCACTGCAGCTACTAAAAGATGTAACTGGTTTTTGTGTTAAAAAAATGACAGAAACCAAGTCATCACCAGATTTAGGATTTTTACTAAGCCATAAATAAATGTAATGAGCCTTCCCACTTAAGCAACTTTTTAGTCGACTGCAGGAGACTATGCGGTCGCCACATGGTCGCCGCATGTTCACGTGTAGTTGCCGGGTAGTCGCCTTCATGGTCGTGAAGCGTTCCCGCATTCTGGGAACTAGTCGCGGCCTCATTATGGTCACCGCAAATTTCTCAACATATTGAAAAATTAGCGACGATCAGAATGAAGCCTCAATGGAGAGTAGCGCGATTTCTCGTGCCGTAGGTGCAGTCGTAGTGGGTCGCCAGGAGGTTGTAGGTTCTCGTAGGTTCTCGTAGGTTCACGTAGGTTGTAGCCGGTGCTGACCAGTAAATTTCATTGGCTCATTGGGGAAAAAAACATAAGCAGTAGTTTTCAGAACGAAGGATAACTGACCGGTAATGTTAATGTCCGCCAAGCTTCACAGCCGTGTATCTCTGGCTTCTTAAAAGTTGTCTCCACTCCTTCTCCCCACCCTGTCTACTCCTTCTCCCCCTTCTCCCCCCTCTTTTAAAAGACTTACGTGACCCTTCCCGTACACTGTGCTTTCACCTTCTTAATTACAGCGCCAACCTTCCTGTTCATCGAGGTGTGTGTCTGTATCACATTGGCTTTGCACCGTGTGAATTTCACTCAGTGCTCACCCCACTTGCTCTGTCCCCCACCTGCATAACTGGCTGGTGAAGGAAGCGATTTGTGTGTGTGTTCCACTCTGACATCGCCGTTCCAGTCGCCTGAAAAATCGCCTAAGTGGGACAGGCCCATAAGGATCAAGTTCCAGCAAAACTTAGCATTTTACTCACAACAAAGTGTGTACAATCTGAAAATGAATTAGCATGAAGTTACACCTACATACAAATCACTCACTGACTGATAACTGAGATGAATTGCATCTTTCCTCTCATCAAATGAATAGTAGATGCGTGTTGTGGTTAGAAAGGAATGCGTCTATTATATTTTACAAAACCAAGATGTCTGTTATGTAATTAATGGTACATGAAGCAGCCAAATAATTACGTGCGTGCTTCAGTATCTTAATTCCTTTTATGTTATATATAAAATAAGAGCATCTGGGAGTGATTATGAGGTGGTGTTCTCAGTCAGAACTTCAGATAGCTTAAACATACAAAGCCATTATAAGTTAGCAAATGAGAGCTTTATCAAAGTGGCAGTGGTAATTTACAATAACTATTCCTACCCATACGTGGGCCCAGATTTACTTGAAAAATTGCCAGTGTGGCAAGTGGTGGTGGCATTGCATTTTGTCCAAAAGTCCATCAGCTTCATGTGAGGGGAAGATGTGGTCAGCCTCAAAAATCTAAAAGTTGTTGTCCAATTTTTGATGCTTTAAATAGCTTTACAAAAATGGCAGCTTGATGTTTGGCTCATCACAGAAATATCATGAATGGCTCAATATTGCTGCATGTAACTCAACCTTAAAATTTGAAATCTTTTACACTCTTGTTCATTCAATAAATTCAACTTCACTTGGGATGAAGCTGCCCAAATCTGCACATCCTCAACAAAGTCCAAAACAACGTGTCCAAACATCTGCAACAGCACTTCTCATGCCAGTGACACCTGCCATTTGGAAGGACAAGGGCAGCAGATCCAAACAAGATTCATACCCACCCCTGCAAATTGTACACCACCCCCCCCCTCCCCTCCTCCCCCACTCCTCCCCCCACCCTCCACCCAAGTCACACAATTTATGACTTGGAATATATTTTCTTTCATCGTTGCTGGATCAAGCCTAACATGTCTTAATAATAATATACCAGGTTCTCTGAATCGCAGACACTTCAGTAGATCAAGAAGGTAGCTTACCACTACCTCATCTAGTGTAATTGTAGATGGTTGATAGGTATCAAGTTTTGCTATTGATAGTATTACATGACAAAAGAAAACACATTCTATCGAATTCCTGTAAAACCCCTCCCACTTTATCCAAGCATTGTCCCTTCAACTCAGTCCTACTTCAAGCTTTCTGCATTAGTGTGATATTCCCACCTCACTCTGCATCACATCTGAGAAGGATCATTAATTTAATAACAATTTTCATTATGATATGCAGTTGTCGCTGAGAATCATTACCTTTAAGCCGAGACTCCCCGAGCTTATTTCACATCGGACTCCTGCAATTAGGAGAGGCACAAGGCATTCATCTTCCTCACCAGGATTTGTAACCAATCACCAAATGTAAATGCAGTTGATAAGCTAGCACCCAACCCGTCTATACTTCAGAAAAGTAATTACAAATGTCAAAGATAACATATTGAACTGTCAATCTTTAAGAGGGAAAGCTTCTTTAATGAAGTTTTATGCAATAATCAATACTACAGACTCTTGAAAACCACTGGGTATAAGCAGCAGATCTTTTTTTCCCAGGGAATGGGTGTCAGAGCAAATACCTAGAACACTCATGTGGTTGTTATTAGGTGACATCCTCATTGAAATATTGACAAGTGTAATGTTGTTTCAGTATTTCATTCCGTTTGCCTTATGTACAATAATCAGAATAACACTAACATTCTATTAAAGTAAATGGTGTTTCAAACTAAGATTTCTTACAAAATTCAATTTTCACAACAGGCCAGTTTCTTTTGGATCATGTGCCAACTTCTATATCATTCACATAATGTTAAAATTATCATTTGTTTATCTAACCAAAATCACATTTAGTTTTCCCACAAATTTCCTGAGAGTATGCATTTTCTATATTCACATTTCTAACTTTTTTTAATCATCTTTATTTTATGGATAAGTTACTCCTCACAAAAAAATGACAATAATTTCATATTGCATGTTCTCCTAATTATATATCACATTTTAATTAAACAGAATTTTCATAACATAAAAGTTTTTTCACGTTAACTGGTATGTGAATAATTGCACATTCATTTATTTTGTTGGTTTAAATAGTTCTGGTTTCTTGAACTTTTATGTTAAAACTTGGAGACATTAGCTTTTGTACCTGGGCACAAATCCCCACAGTCGCGAAAAGGCTTCAACAAGGAAAAAATTCTCAGTTCAAAAAGATTTCTCAGACAATGGTATTTATCATGATTTGATTGTGTTCAAATTTCGGTGCAAAACTATCAAAGGATATGTCTGTTGTGTGGACATCTATGGTCAATGCTTAGAATCACATTGCAGCAAATCTTCTGTACAGGTCTTTTCTTCTTTAATGTGCTGTTTGAGGTTTATGTATAACCAAGGCCCATAATTTATTTATTTTTCCAGCCTTTTCAATAGGTTTGAACTTATTGCACTCGTTGGTTGACAATACAGTACGCCATACTTGGCAAGTGTATTCAATTCACAGTCTAATCAATGACTTATATACCACAAGCAGATCATCATTACTCAACTCTGTTCTTTTCAACATTGTCAAAGAATAGAGTCTTTTGTTAAAATTTTTTTGTAAATAAAGTCAATGTAAGTGATCGATTTTAAAACATTGGACAGCATTAAACCCAACTATTTTCAATTTAAACTAACAATACATCTATCCACTGTTTGAAAAAGCCCATATAGGCTAAACTTACAGTACTGAACAATTACTGCAGATGAATACATGAATATGAAAGGAAACCAAAATACCAACTTGTTTATGGATTTTTAAATTTAATATGATCATTAAAAAACAAAAATCAGGATTAGGTAATTCTTCCCACTTCCAGTCTTATCTCCTATTGTTATTATTGATTAGTGATACAATCTCCATCAGTATTCCTCCTACAACATTACACACACGATAGAGTCTGGAGTTCAAAACCAACCTTTGTCACTAATAGCTTAACGGACAGATCACACATTACCGAGCATGCACCTGACAAGTTTTGATTTCATCAGCTCAGGTCTCTGTCACTCTGCAACATGCCTAGCTAGGGAGAAACTTAATTTGCTTCAGTCAAACAATGCAGAAAAGAAATCCCAGTGGCACAGAATCAATGGCACACTCTTGGTATAAATACCCTTACATTTGCCAACACAGCCTTTAAGATCAGCTCAGAAAATGTCATGTGTCTGAACGCTATTGTGGCATAAATGAAGAGCTTTCCTTTGGCCTATTTGGCCAGGCTCTCGAGCGCACTTTGTTTTCCCAAGAGAAGAAAGCAAAGTAGTAAACCATTTTTGCAGAATGTCATTCTCCCACAACAGTTTATGAAAGAAACATCTGTGACAGGAATCTCTATTGCTTCTTTCAAAGCAAACTCTGACAGTAAAAGAGCTTGGCTAAAAGCTGCAAATCAATGCTTGAATTCCTCTTGCTGCATGACATCTAATTTACTATGTATTGCATGCAAACTTCTAAGTATTTTTTTCCTTCACATTCACATACGTTGTGAGGCTGTGAGAGTGATGTGGTGGCTCATTTCCAAACTTCAGCTGAATAAACATTTGGCCATTTGCTGGACAGGTTGGCGTGCAAGGGAGTTTCAGCCTTCCAATCTAACCTCATTGATCCTGAGGATAGCAACTTGCTTACAAATTCAAATCAAAGATGGCTCGCTTGTGGCATGGAGGTGGCTTAAATGGGGCGATTGTTTTTCAATCTCCAGCAACATCTGATCAGCATACAGCTTCCCTCTGAAGTTGAATAGAGGTGGTGTTTGGATTTTTATGTGCTGTTTATTGTGTTGACTGGAGAAGATGGAAAGCCTCAGATGTTTAAAGGAAGTTAACAGAGGTGAGTGCCACATAACACTTTTATCTTTGTGATGACATTTAAGAGTAAACATGATAATTAAAACCCATCATCAGCGGTAGTTGAATCTTAATGTTTTTAAAATGTCCCTCTTTTTGGTTCACATTCAATCACAAATATTTTGTGACTCAAACTAGCTGCTCAGTTTTCTTGCCAATCACATTAAATACAGTAGCAAGCTAATCGCTAATGCATTTATTAGAAACAACTCACAGTATGTCGGGTTGCTTCAGTTGACACCGATTAAGTGTGCATAATTTAAGCATATCACTTTTCAAAGGCCAAGGATTTTCTCTCCCTTTTTCTGTCTCTGTCTGTCTGGCTGACTCTCTCTCTCTCTTACTCTCTCTCTCTCTTACTCTCTCTCTCTCTCTCTCTTACTTTCTCTCTCAATTCCAAAGAGAATGCTTTGCTGTAAACAAATAATAATAAAGAAATATTTTATTTTTGGAGCAGGGTATTACAATTTGCATTCTCCTTCCCTAACCATCCACAACTATCACCCCTCCCCCCCCATCGCTTAATTCCATATTTCTCAACAATGCAAATATGCTAACATAATTTGCTAATATTTGCTTTGGTCTGGGCAGTATATATTCTAAAACAACTAAAGCAAATCTAAATTTAAATAAAGGATGTTTTATAAGTAATTTTGCTTAACCAGTGCAATCTATTTTGTGCATTCTCTCTGTTGAATGATTTTATATTGAGTAATCGATCAGACCAAGTATTTGCAATAACTCAAATATTAAATTTGAATTGTTCCCTTGATTGTAAAAAGTGATGCAAGAAAGTGTGAACTTGTTAATTACTGGGTATTTGTACAGATTCTTAGTTAAAACAATGTTTTAAGATACTTTTTGTTTTTAAAATGTCCATGTTGTCAGTATGATATTCTTGAAGGCTTTCAAATGTATATGAACCTTGCTGTCAGAAAAGTAACAGCATATTTTAGCTGAGCTACACAGTGCTTATATATAAATACAACATACTCTTCACCAATTATGATCAGCAGAGGGCAAAAAGCTCTTACCTTCAGATACCAGCATCATATTTTTATGAGGACATAAAACATCAGCAAATTTCAAAGTATCCCGTGAGGGAGAGAAAGGTTGAGGAGGGTAGTTTGCAGATAGGTATGAGTCAGGCCAGTTACGGGGAGCCAATGATTTGGAGATGTGGGTAGATTTAGGAGGAAAGCTTGTTGTTCTGCAGGGAATAATTACTACTAGTTTGAGGCCTGATTTGGTCAGTTAGTCGGTGGATAGTGCATTTTATAAAACTGAGGGTGCCTTGGGAGAACTTAGTGGATGAGGCCTTTGAAAGGAAAAGGCTTAGATATGTAGAGTTGGGAGCAGAAGTTGGGCAGCGAGGATGGAGAGCAAGATTACGGGGAGGGGGCAGGGGGTGGGGGGGGGGGGGGGGGGGGGAGGTGCCCACGATAACCCCAATGATATACATGCATCTATATGATTAGTTTAAAAAAAAAAGAGAATTAATATGTAGGTAGCTGGGTTTTTTTGCATATGGAGCTATTTATTGTAAGTTGGTGTATTTAGTGAGATAATACTTTGGTTTTGGGCTTGGTTTTCTTAGTTGAGTGCTTATCCTGGAGTTATAGCACAACTACTTTGTGTTTTAATTGTAATAAGGGTGGACATTGGTTGGTCCATCACGGGTATTGACCTCCCACCATCGAAAGGATCTACAGAAAACGTTGTCTACAAAAGTCAGTTAATGTCATCACAGACCCACAGCATAGCCACGCTCTCATCTCTGTTACCATCGGGAAGAAGGTACACAAACCTGAAATCCATTACCTCCAGGTTCAAGAATAGCTTCTTCCCATCAGTCAACAGGCTCTTGAAAACAGCTTGCTCAACCACAATCCTACCTCAGCAATGATTTATTATTGAATTTATTTAAGTTGCACTATGTACTTTGAGTTGCACTATTATGGTCTGTTTACAAAGTATTATTGATAATTTACTGAATTATTGGGTATTTATTTCTTAGGGTTAATTTACCTGTAAAGCTGCATTAATGTACCTGTAAAGCTGCAGCAAATAAGAATTTCATTGTTCCATTCCTGGTGTATCTGATAATTAAACACTTGGCTCTCTCTGCTCTCTCTCCTTAAGATGAACACTGATCTGAGACTATTGTACAATAACTGTGGCACATAAGCCTAAACAATGGTATAAGCAGCTGTTTGATTATGATTGGCATAAAATTCAAATCTAATCCTGTTCTGATCTAATGTTCACACCAGATACTTTGGTGTGAAGCTCCAGTGGATTTTCTCCCTATATTTCACCATCCCACTTCCTCCAGCTTGGAGAGCTGAAACTAATTCGAAATGACCCTCTGTTAACATAAGATCTGCTCTTCTATTTAAGATTGATTCTTAGCCATGGGTATTCATGAGATCTATGGTGAATCAGATATCCTTTTCTTTAGCCATTTCTCAAGATCAAGGATGACTCAATTTTTCTGAATTCCAAGACAGCTGACGAGGCTAAGGTGGGCTCTACTGACTCTGTCACAGGTGGAGCAGGACTGGGTTTGATGACATGGAAGGGTAAATAACATGAGAAGAGGTACACTCTTTCTGCTTCCTGTGCTCAATTTCTTCATTCTCTGGATGAAGAGTATGAAGATTTCCAGTAATAGGCGAGATGTTACATCTCTACTTTGACTGATCATGGACAAGGGGTTACTATGTGTCATGAGCAATTTTCAAGGAAGTTTTGAGAACATCCCGGAAATATTTATTGAATCTTTCTGGTTAACTCTTGCAGTGTATTTCGGGAGTCGGGTGTTGGGCATACAAACAACATTGCCTGCCTATCAGTATTGACTGAGTATCATTGCAGTTGTTCCAGACTAGGAAATTGACACTTCATAGACATTTCCAGTAGCTACTAACCTGAACAACATTTTGACAGCATAGTTTCAGGAGTTGGAGTCTCTGGCATTGACATTGCATTCCTGAGGGGTCAGCTTAAGCGAGAGATGACAGCTCAAAGAACAAAACCTGTTGGTCCATATTGAGTGTAATAGAGTCATACGGCAGAGAAACAGAAATTCAACAGCATTTTCAGTTTTTCTCACAACAGTTTTGCACTTCACCTCTACAGGACTGGAACAAATTTACAGGACCAATGGAAACATTTCAAGCTCTATGCTTCCATTCAAAAAACAAAATCACTCCAGCCTCATTTACCAAGCTCAGTTTCCATCTTTTTAAAAGTGAGGTTCTAATTGCAATGAGAAAAATGTTGGAGCAATGTTATATCTTAGATCTAAGTTTTCACTGAGATTGGGTTTGCGATAGAACTGATGGTTAGAATAAAACCTTACCCACCATCAGATAGTAGACATAGAATGGAGACGTATTTAAAGGGATAGCCTAATTTTAGAAGAATGTTCTAGTCTGTGTTGACTCGCTGAGTCAAAAGACAAAAGGTCATAAAATGCTGAATTTAGCATTTGATAGTGCTCCCGAGAAATGTGTGGATGTTGTGTAGTGAAAATTATGTCTGTAGTTCCATTTGAGAAACAGGATGCATATTGCAATTGGGGGAAGCCAACACTGAGAGGAGGCAGTCAAGAGGTTTTCCCTGTGGCACACAGAAGGCACACCCCTCTGTAATTACCACAAAACTGGAAGGCCACACTCCGTCATAATTGATTTGTACCATGAAACATATGATACAAAGACCCAAACACAGTATAAAACTAACCCCACTGACAACATCAGTCTCTGCAATAAACATCTACAGTGAGACATTGAAAAATGTGTAACACTTTCCATCTCGTATGAGTTATCTTTCAGTGAAAATATATATTGATGATGGAATTCATTACTGCTTCTTAGGTGCTGGCAAAGACATATTCATCCAAGGAAAAGAGTAGCCCCATTTAGTAAGTAGTTTGCATTTTATTTTGTAGATGATAGGTGCCATATCCATATTGCAGATGGGATGGAGTGATTAAGTAATTAAATGATGAAGGGGAAATAGCACCAGATTTCCATTCCAAACATACATCAGTAGGATATGCTGATGATACTGATGCCTGAATATTAGCATTGTGGGTCAAGGCTTAGTCAAAATCATTTGATGAACTGCATCCTGTGCATTGTACATCATGAGCCACAGAACATCACTGATGGAAGGAATCCACATGAATTCCATATTAAATGTAATATTTGCCTAGTTGTAGTATCTATTCAGGTAGGAGGTGAATACTTCAACATACTCCTGACTTGAAAGTTTCTGATGATAAAAAAAAATGGAGTTGTAAAATGAGGCATTTGTAATAGAGCACCCAGTTGTTGCCTTGCTTTTCAAGTCATGTTATTGATCTAGTTTAGGTTCTAGTTAATGATGACTTACAATCTGTCGAAAATGATCAGGATGTTAAAGTGCATTGCACTTTTGTGGCACCACTGTTGTCTATTGGTTTATATGAACCCTACAATGAAATGGAATAGATAGGGGAAGTTACTCTCAGTTATCCTCAGAGATATATCTCCTGTGTTCATGCATGCATCAAGGCTGAATGTAAATTTGACGTTTGGTCTCAATCAGTTGTTGATGTTTTGAACCTATGTGCTTAAACAGTTTATGACTTTTGGCTATGTCATCCTGGTTTTGCAGTTAGGATTAATTTTTGCATGTTCATCAATTATTATAATTCTGGATGTTAACATTTGCAAAGCCTATTCTCCTCCTTCTTAAATAATGAAGGGAAATGAGTTCATGATAGTGAAGTACACTGCTTGTCCACTGCAATTGGAAACAATGGAAAGGATTTAAATGGTTTATGTTGCAAGGTCTGAAGCAACAAAATGGAAGAAAAGACCAAATGAAGATTCCCACTGGGATGAGACAAGGTATCCTTGATTTGGGACATGGCAAATGGCTTCACACAAAATACTTACTTTTACAACATTATTTCATTGTTTTAAAACATCTTCTCTGCAACACTGCACTAAAACTGAGAAAGATAACATTCTTCTTTGAGTATATACAATCAGGTTTCCAATTAGGACATCAGTTATTCGTAATAGAGGAAAGGCACATTGGGTAGAGGTCTAAGGTTGGGAAGCCTCATGCCAAACAATCTTTACTTGCTAATAGATAGTGTAATTACAATATCCTCTTCCCAGTTTTCACTTTTTTTCTCAAGGATTGAATCATTATTTGTCTTGTTAAAGGGTATCTCTGGAGGCAGGATCTTGAGCATGTGGAAGTAATTAAGTTATCAAAGTTGTACTGCTTGCAGCAAGTTTATTTTTGTCTAATGCAAAGAATCGGTGGGTTTACTTACGGCTGAGAATAAGATGCACAGATGTCTTGTGTCCCTTGGGATAAAATTGGCCACAGAGCTCATTTTCCTTTTCTTTGCATCCCAGCAACCATTTCCGATTGAGAAAGGTGTAAACCTTTTCACACAGTTCATATATTTTCCCTGATTTAAGGGATATGCACCACCCGTCACTGTATTAATCAACACTCTCAAGAAGACCAGCTGTTGCATAAGATCTGTGACCTTTATCCAGTTGATGCTAAAACCCAAACTGCTCAGCAATCCAATTAAACAGTTGTATGCCTGAAGGCACAGTTCAAATCTAACTGTCAGTGCATAGAATTCATTCAGGTAAATCACCAGTAGAATATCATATATACATGGCATCTTTCTGTGTGTTTCTGAGATATCCTCTGGAATACAAATGGCATCATTGGAATTCCATAGGGGAATCATGTCCATCCTGTTTCTCGCGCTCATATGCTGTGTATTTTTCTCTAGTTCAAACGCTGTCCCATTAGTATATTTTACACTTGACTTTTACACTTGACTACTGCAGCCAAAGTTAGATCAAACACACATTTTGATCAGCTATACAGTGAAACCTGATGATTTCAGATTTTATTTTATTTAGATCAGTTGATTAGTATGTCAGATACACGATGTTTGCAACAGTAAGGAAACATATCTTGGAAAAGTGGCACAATTTAGCCATGCTAAGTCATTACTCTAATTTGCGATACTTCCTCTGCCAATCTCTGCAGCATGTGACAATTGTGCATCCTCTTTCCATGCCCGAGAAGTTCACTTTTCCGGGGATACAAGGAACTACAGATGCTGAAATCTGGAGCAAAACGCAAAGTGCTGAAGGAACTCATTGAGTCAGGCAGCATATGTGGAGGAAATGGAGAAGCTACATTTTGTGTCACGACTCTTCTTCGGACTCAAGGGTTCCGACCCAAAATGTCACCTATCCATTCCCTCCACAAATGCTGCTTGACCCGTTGAATTACACCAGCACTTTATGTCTTTCTCAAGTTCACCTTTCCTTCTAGGGCCAAAGCCTTAGAATTCCCTTTCCAAAATCCCTTTCCTTCAAACTTTCTCTTTTCCATAACAATGTTACTTAAATCTTACTTATTTACAAATATGCTTACTTATTTGCAAGTATTTTGGAGAATTTTCCCATATTAAATATTCTGACCATGAAGCTACTTGATTGTTCTAATAAAACAATCTAGTTCGCTGTCTTTCACAAGACAAAATCTACCATATTCAATTAGACTAGCCTATATATGATTCCAGACCCACAAGTGTACGATTGATACCCATGTATCATCTTAGGCAGCCTAGCAAGCTACTCATTTATATCAGTAGAACAATGCTACAGCAAAAAAAAACCCAACAGAATGGATGACCTAATGTCAGCCTCCACATTGAACTTGGACCTCTGACATATTCATGTGATCTTGTAAAGTTCTCTTCACAGATATCTTGGGCCGATGTCTAAATTGGGAGAGCCGTCCCAATGGTTAGTCAAATAACTATCCTTAATATAGTTTACCATGAGAATCATATCTTAACAAAAACATACCATAATCTGCTATCATGATATCCTGCAAATGTCCTGTCAAATTGATAAAACAGATCCACAAGGAGTTTTACCATTTACGGGTAGAAGGGGGAAACCCTAGAAGACCTAAACAATGACTCCAGACCCTGAAGTCACTTAACATCAGATCAAATGTGTTGAGTAAACTGCCTCCTGATTTCCACCTTCCTTGATTTCAAAACCATTTTGAAGAAGTGTAAACATAGTAATGTCACAGAATACACAGGTTATTTTATGTGCAAGGATGGCTTGGCTACACTATCATTGACCAAGATGAGTGAGTCCTGAAGGATGTAGCTACCAGACTTGTAACCAGGCAGATAGTGAGTGAATCCACACAAGGGATAAACCTCCTTGGCCTTGTCCTCAAAAAACTACTGAAAGCAGACATATCTGTCCATGAAAGAAATGATAGAAGTGACCACACACATTCCTTGTTCAGATAAAATGTTAACCACACTGAGATCATTCAGAATCATTACAATTATGCCATATAAATTAAAATCAGAACAGATCTAGTAATTCAAAGCTGGGCATCTGTGGGATGCGATGGATCATTAGAAGCAGCAACAATCTGTAACCTCCTGGCCATACACATTCCTGTGGGATGTTGGAAATACACCAGGTGTACCTAAAAATGAAGTAGTGGTGAAGCTGCAACAGAAAATATCCTTGTGTACAAAACTGCCAAAATATTATGTATTTGACAGTGCAGCGTGATCACATCTCTGTCGTTCTTTCGTACTTATGAACGATAAGCCTGAGACAATAACTTTGCTTCTCTTTCCACAGCTATCAGATTTTCCAGCATTTCTGGTTTTTGTTTACAAGTCCCAACATCTCAGGTATGTCTAAGAAAGAACTGCAGATGCTGGAAAAATCTAAGGTAGACAAAAAATGCTGGAGGAACTCAACGGGTGAGGTAGCATCTATGAAGAGAAGGAATTGGAGATGTTGCAGGTCGAGACATCAGCCTGAAAAAGGGTCTCGAACCGAAACATTGCCAATTCCTTCTCTCCATAGATGCTGCCCCACCCGCTGAGTTTCTCCAACATTTTTTGTCTATCTGAGTTATATCAACTGATGTAACTGGTACGTCAACTGACCGACTCTTGATTACCTGAACCTGCACAGAGTGCTGAGAAGGGGTGGTATTGGGAGACATAGATGAGGGGTAGGTTGAGGCAGGCAATAAAAGAAAAAAAAGCCAGATGGTGCCAGGTGAGGGGGCTGGTAGGAAAGAAAAGGAGAAAGCAAGAATGAGAGTGAAACAGCTGCTGGAGGATGATGAGCAGGAACACAAACCAACAGTAGCTTAAAATAAAGTGGTGTGGGAGAAGAAGGAGGGGCAGATGAGGACAAGGGAAGGGAATTTCCACTCTCTTCCCATTTGTGCCTGGCTCTCTTTATCTGTTCGAGTCCACAAGCATGAAAGTCAGAAATACGCTAACCCACATATACAACTCACTGGCTTTTCTTTGAAGAGATGTTGGTTAGCAGTCAGCATAACCATTTAATCTTTGCACAAGTCTATGATGAAGGATTTAACATGTCATCAAATTTGTTCTTCCAATGTGGTTAGTGATATTGTTAGTTTAGTAAAGCGTCAATGGAGTAAATAGAATGGATTCAAGTTCAAAATACATCTACTGTCAAGATGATTTTAATAAGCTGGTCATTTACACTTCAGAGGAATGCAAATGTCAAAATAATTTGATTGAAGTCCATAAAATTCTGAAGTCTATAAAATTATGGAATTTTAAATAATTTTAACAAGACAAGTGGGGAAGAGCTGTGATAACATAGGAAAGTATGGAAAGACTAAATTATTTGTTGTTCTTTCTTTTCCTGTTGTAATAAATGAGTTTGGTATTCCGAAAAAAGCAAGGAATCATTGGATTTACGATAGGTCATTTGTGATAAAGAAGAAAAAAGTGAATGCAGCGCTGTGTAAATTGTGTGTAAATTGTTAACTATTCTACCAATAAATTAATCTAGAATTCTGTCAACTCAATAGCTTCCTTTCGTGTTCTGCTGTTCACACACAACATACACAGTCCCAGTTCCAGTTCAGTTCATTAATCTGCAATTTTACTTCGGAGTCACGTGAGTGACTACGTGAAGAACCCCGCCAGGACGCATGCGTGTTATCGCTACACGCATTGCAACAAGTCACAGCAAGGTGGAACGACGTTCCCCTAGCGGCAAAATTTGAAAACCAGGAACAGCAGGTAAGGAGACTCTGCGTTCCAGAATTTGAAAGTCGGGAACAGCAGGTAAGAAGACTCTGCGTTCCTTCCACTCACCTTTTAGGTGGAGACATGGACCGGATCCATGAAGGCTGCGGGAAAGCTGGCGGGGGAGAACCGCGAAGTAGCGGGCAGCCGGCAGCAGCAGCCAAAGGCACGCTAATCTCTCGTAATGGGAACAGCTGTGCCCGACTTTCGCTCCCGACTCGCTCCCGCACCGGGCCCGGTCGGGCGGGAGAGGGAAGCAAAAAACGAATGTTTCCCCGCGCTGGGGTTTTTCACAGGAGGGGAAGCTGGACAAAGTGGTGTCCACAAATGCTGCTAGTGAAGCTGGCTGGGGAGGACCGCGGAGTCTCGGGCAGCCGGCAGCAGCAGCGAAAGGCACGTTAATCTCCCGTAATGGGAACAGCTGTGCCCGACTTTCGCTCCCGACTCACTCCCGCACCGGACCGGGCGGGAGAGGGAGCAAAACTAATGTTTCCCCGCGCCGGGTCTTTACAGGAGGGGAAGCTGGACAAAGGAGTGTCCACAAATGCTGCTAGTGAAGCTGGCTGGGGAAGACCGCGGAGTCGCAGGCAGCCGGCAGCAGCAGCCAAAGGCACGTTAATCTCCCGTAATGGGAAGAGCTGTGCCGACTTTTGGTCCCGCGTCGGCCAGAACACCGCGGCCGGGCGGGAGACTATTCAAATGGGGCCGTTGACTTTTGACAATTTAAACCTGGACCTGCAGGTAAGAGCTGCGGTCTTTTTTGTATTTACCATGCTGATTACAGGTGCAGAAACAACGGGCTGCGACAAAACTGGTGGGCTAGATGGGATCAGCTGTGCCAGATGTCCTCCACACCGGCCATATCCACTCCACGGAAGGACAGTAAGGACAAAGCTGGAGAAGGAGGACCGTGGAGCAGCGGGCAGCCAGCAGCAGCCAGCGGCACTTGGATCACCCGTAGTGGGATCAGCTGTGCCCGATGTCGCCTCCGCACCGGCCAGATCCACGCGGCCAGGCGGAAAGGCTAGACACAAAACAAACAAGGTCGTGGACTCAGAGGAGTCCGCCTTTGAACAACCCGAGAGCGCTGGAGCCAGAAGAAGCGGTGTATGGAGCTTTGCTCCAACGTGACAGACTCTGGGAGATGGAGTCGGGTCACTGTGGGCCCTATGATAAACCCACAGCAGTACCTCTTGAAGGGCTGCACAGTGCTTCTACCTCATCAGAGGGGAGCACTGCGGGTCAGTTCTGGGCTGACCTGGAAGAGGGGTCCGCAGAAGAAAAGACAAGTGTGCAGGGGGTGCAGGAACAAGAGAACCTACTGGAACCCACTACGGCCAACGACAGCACCCCCACGCACCCACCAGCAGAACTGGTGAAAGCTCGAAGGACCGGTACCCAAAACATGAGTCTTTTTAGGCCATGGCCCAGACCGGCCTTCTTGGAAGATGCGGGGACCTCCAACGCCAACCAAACCGAAAATCCAGACCCCAGCGCTACAACAGCAGCGAAGAACCTACAAAAAGTAAACCTGCCACTGGTAACTATGGAGGTAGGTGGGTCTGGTTCCCTACAATATACAGTGGGCACGGAGATTGGGTGGAGATTACACTCTTTTCTGAATGCATGGAGCATGATAACAACCGATACTTACATCTTAAGCAGTATCCAGAGATATACAACAGAGTTTATACACAAGTACAGCCCTCCAGTTCAACATATACTGAACTGAATGTTCGTGCCTTCTGATAAAGGAAAATCAAAAGCGCAAGCTGAACTGAAGCGGCTTCACATAAAAGGTGTAATTGAGAAAACTCAACACGAACCATTAGAATTCGTGTCCAATATATTTATCAAAAACAAAAAAGATGATGGTCATCGCATCATCATAGATCTGACAAAATAGATACCTTTGTTACTGCTTAACAATTAATTTCCAAAGGTTACTTCAAAGGCCAGCATCGATTTAAAAGATGCTTGCTATTCAGTGCCTATACGAGGTGACCACAGATGTTACTTAAAATTCAACTGCATGGTACAACTCTGACAGTATAAAGCACTGCCAAATTGGTTATCATCAGGCCAGGCTGTTCACAAAAAATTTGAAACCAGCCCTAGCGTTTATACGGAAACGTACACACATGGTCATGGCATATTTAGATGACATACTCATTATGGGCAAAACTTTGGAATTGGCCAAACAACCTGTAACAGCCACAGAAAAGTTATTTGGAAAACTGGGATTCATTTTTCATCCAGTTAAATCTAAACTAACGCCTTCCACTACTATGGACTACCTGGGGCTTCACCATTGACTCAGTTCACATGTCGGTGACTCTGCCTAAGGGAAAGGCTAGAGATTTAATAGAGGCTTGCAATAACCTCACTGACATCAGCAAACCATCCATCAGATTGGTAGCTAAAGTAATTGGCATAATGATGGCTGCCTTTCCAGCCACTCAATTTGGACCTCTACATTACCAAAACATACAGAGAGCAAAATACAAGCACCCTAAATTATGCAGGTCACTTTGACAGATCTGTGAAACTACCAATCAAGCTAAAATGGAACTAAAATGGTGGATAGATAACATCTGACCTTGTTCCAATCCAATCATTGTCAGTAACCCTTCCATGGTACTACAAACTGATGCCAGTGCATTTGGGCGCGGAGCCACCAATACCATACCACCGTGGTAGCATACATTAACCACAGGGTGGAAACAAATCGACATCATGTGACAATCTGGCTATACAAATTGGCAATGGTGTATCCAGAGAGATATTTGGATATCAGCCACTTACCTACCAGGAAGACTAATTTCAGTGGCAGACACCAGGTCACGCAAATTTAATGGAAACACCAAATGGATGTTGAATAAAATAGTACTGCTGATATCACAGCAAAATATGGAACACCAGATATCGATTTATTCGCATCCAGACTTAACCACCAGTTATCAAATTATGTTACATGGGAACCAGACCCTGGGGCAGCGGCGACAGATGCATTTTCGCTGCATTGGGGGGGGGGGGGGGGGGGGGGGGGGGAATTGTTTATTACGCATTCCCTCCTTTCCTGCCTCATCAGTCGGGTATTAAGGAAATACAACAAGACTCTGCATCTGGTATTGGTTGTACCCGATTGGCCTACACAACCATGGTTCCCAGTGGTATCAAACATGGTATCAAAGACATGAACATCCCGTCTGTTCTGGAATATCTGGCAGGCCTCCACTATGATGAGGGGCTCAGTTACAGTGCCATCAACTGCGCCAGAAGTGCCCTATCGACTTACCTATGGCAGGGGACAGACCATTACACTGTTGGGACTCACCCACTGGTACAAAACCTATGAGGGGAACCAGATACTCCCAAATATGGGATGTGAGAATAATCCTGAAGATGCTCAGGAATTGGTCTCCAGCAACAGTTCTGTCCCTACACAGACTGACATTAAAACAGTCATGCTAATGGTATTGGTCACGGCACAGAGGATACAATCACTGCAAAAACTAGACTGGACAACATGACTTCCTCAACAGAAAATATTACGTTTCATATTTATGAGATAGTAAGCAGAACAGAAAAGGGATCAGCAGGCCTCAATATACAATTAGGTCATACCCAACAGATGACCGTCTGTGTATAATAAGAATATCCTAAGAGGCAATGAAAAGGCACATTTTGGTCAGCCACTAGCAACCACACCAAGAGTGACGGTCCAAACCATCTCAAGATGGCTGAAACAGGTGCTAACACAGGCTGGGGTGGATACTAATTTTTAAAAATCTCTTTCCACCAGGGCTGCAGCTACATTGGCAGCAATACAGTTGGATGTACCAATGGACCAAATCCTCAAGGCAGCAGGATGGTCTGGAGGGGAAAACATTCCAATTATTTTATAATAAACCAGTAATGAAACCTGAAACGTTTGCAGAAACAATTTAAGTTCTGTAAATTAATATAAAACCATAAAATGGGGATATAAATTTGTGTTAAAATTTTTTATGATTTCAATGTCGAATTCATGTCCAAATTATGTTAACACAATTCCTCCCACAGTCAAGGCAGACGTGATGCATGGACTCGTTTCCACGGCATGAAATCACAGAGCTTTAAAATCTTCACGTAGTCACTCACGTGACTCCGAAGTAAAATAGTAAGATTAAACGAGAACTTACCAGTTTGAAGTTTGATCTGTATTTTATGAGGAGTTACGATGAGGGATTACGTGCCCTCCGCTCCCACCCTGATCATATACTTAACTGGTATCTCTTCTCTAATCTTACTATGTTTAGTCATTACAGTTATCTGTGATTTCACACCGCTGCTTTGAAGAATGACACGCATGCGTCCTGGCGGGGTTCTTCACGTAATCCCTCATCGTAACTCCTGATAAAATACAGATCAAACTTCAAACTGGTAAGTTCTCGTTTAATCTTACTATTATGAGTTATTTAAAAAGTTAAAGAATTTATTCTTTTCATTTAATCCAGTGTTTACTACTGGAATAAGAAAATATTACTTGTGTTTGAAACATTTTCTTATCGTTATTCATAATTTATGTGTAAAAATATATTTAATCTGAGGCAGGCAGCGACTGTATCAGTGGGATGTGGGCTGATGCTTTACCTACAGACGGTGCGAATGTCACGTTAAAATAAAGATTCATCTCAGAGGAAAACTGAGTACAGGGTTGGCCCTGTGAAGGAGCCGCCAATCTGATATAAGCAGTGTTGCAGTGCTAATCTTTTAGGTGCCGGAGCTGTCAAACAGGGGCGCCATTTCAGGTTTTGCTTGGGAAGGGTGGGGGAAGGGGGGGGGGGGGGGGGGGGGAGGGGGGGGGGGAGGGGCAAGGGCAAGCTAGTCCCTAACTTGCTTATTCACATTAATGCCCGATTCATTGCACATTGACAGAGATTTTGTCCAGACCATGGCTGAGGGATTAATTGCATAAAAAGACATGGTAGCTGAAAAATAATGACCAGGTCATTATTATGTACACAGAGATGTTTGACAGGAATTTTCTGAATTGTTTCCTGTACTTGGTCTGAGATTTGTTAACTGTTTCAGCCATGATCATATTGAATGGCGGTGCAGGCTCGAAGGGCCGAATGGCCTACTCCTGCACCTATTTTCTATGTTTCTATGTTTATTTCTTCTTATCAGAGATACTGTGGCATCCAGTGGTAATGACGACATCTCTTCATATGATGTATAAAGAATCACAACTCTGCCCCAGTCCGAGGTCCAGAACACTCTGGAGCAGGTTTTCATCAAGGATCTCTCTGTACTTTGCTCCATTCATCTTTCCTTCGATACTGACTAGTCTCCCAGTTCCTGCCGCTGAAACACATCCCCACAGCATGATGCTACCACCACCATGCTTCACCGTAGGTATGGTATTGGCCAGGTGATGAGCGGTACCTGGTTTCCGCCAGACATGGCACTTGGCATTCAGGCTCATCAGACCAGAGAATCTTATTTCTCATGGTCTGATGGTCCTTTTGGCAAACTCCAAGCGGGCTGTTATGTGCCATTTACTGTGGAGTGGTTTCCGTCTGGCCACTCTGCCATAAAGGCCTGATTGGTGGAGAGCTGCAGTTATAGTTGTCCTTCTGGAAGGTTCTCCCATCTCCACAAAGAAACTCTGAGCTCTGTCAGAGTGACCATCGGGTTCTTGGTCACCTCCCTGACCAAGGCCCATCACCCCAGATTGCTCAATTTGGCCGGGCGGCCAGCTCTATCAAGAGTCCTGGTTGTTCCAAAGTTCTTCCATTTAAGAATGACAAAGGCCACTGTGCTCTTCGGGACCTGCAATGCAGCAGAAATTGTTTTATACCCTTCTCTAGATGTGTGTCGCGACACAATCCTGTCTTGGAGGTCAAAGGACAATTCCTTCGTCTTCATGGCTTGGTTTTTGCTCTGACATGCACTGTCAACTGTGGGACCTTATATAGACAGGTGTGTGCCTTTCCAAATCATGTCCAATCAATTTAATTTATAATTGGTGGACTCCAATCAAGTTGTAGAAACATCTCAAGGATAATCAATGGAAATAGGATGAGCCTAAGCTCAATTTTGAGTGTCATAGCAAAGGGTCTGAATACTTATGTAAATGTGATATTTCAGTTGTTTAAGAAGGAACTGCAGATGCTGGAAAATCGAAGGTAGACAAAAATGCTGGAGAAACTCAGCGGGTGAGGCAACATCTATGGAGCGAAGGAAATAGGCAACGTTTCGGGCCGAAACCCTTCTTCAGAGATATTTCAGTTATTTCTTTTTAATTCCTTTGCAAAAATTTCTAAACACCTGCTTTCGCTTCTTCATTCTGGGGTATTGTGTGTAGCTTGATGAAAAAAAAAATTCATCCATTTTAGAATAAGGTTGTAAACGTAACAAAATGGAGAAAAATTGAAGGGGTTTACATACTTTCTGAATGCACTGTATGTCTCCCATTTGTCTTATTTTTTGAAGATATAGCATGGATACATGTCCTTTGGCCGACTGAGTCCATACCAACCATTGATTATCCATTCACACTAGTTCTATGTTATCTCACATCTGCATCCACTCCCTACACTCTGGGGGAAAATTATAGAGGCCAATTAACCTACAAATCCGCACGTCGTTTGTATCTGGGAGGAAACCAGAGCACCCAAAGGAAACCCATACAGTCACCGGAAGAACGTACAAACCTCACACAGGCATCACCTGAGGTCATCGTCGAACCCGGGTCTCTGGCGCTAACAGGCAGTAGCTCTACCAGTTACTTATTCTATATAACTTTCAAATTAAGGATCATAGCTTAATTATACAGTATTAGCTTAAAGGGCAGAATAAAGAAACATTCTGCATTATTTAATTGGTTGCTGTCATATTCAGAGGAATGGCACATGATTGCATATGTTCATAAGCTCAGCTTTCCAGTCAGTAAAAATAACAACTGACGATTCAGAGAGTTCACCCGTTTATTGAACGGTCCATGTTTAGGTTTATTATTGTTAAGTATACTGACGTTTTGCACGATAACCAATCAAATCAGATAATACTCTACATAAATACAATCAAGCCAAGCTCAATTATAATAGGTAGATTGAAGGGAAAGATACAGCATGCAAAATATAGTTCTCAGCATTACAGCACAACAGTTCTATAGTTCTCAGCATTACAGCACAAAGTCCAATGTCCGCAATATGGTCGAGCTGATGGAAGGACCACGCAGAAGCGTTACTGAGGGGAAGAAGCTGTTTTTGAATCTTGCAGTGTGTGCTTTTTACTTCTGTACATTTACTTGACAGGAGAGGGGAGATGAAGGAATAACCAGGGAGGGACACATTTTTGATTTTGTTGGCTACTTTCCTGAGGCACCATGAAACGTTAATGGTGGGAAGTCTGTGAGATCAACTGCGCTAATTACACAACTTTTTTTGAATCTCAGGTTATATTTACACTCCAATTGGATGGCTAAATATTGTCATTATAATTAAGGTTATGTTTTTGAATCTATGAATCAATCCCAGAAGATTGTTATTATTGCATCACCAGACCTGTCTTTTATTTTCATTGTAGGCTTTAAATTAAAACTGTTCTAAGATGAATAAATTCAGCAACAGACCGGTGAGACTGTGTTAGGGGCATTTTGATAGTCCAGTGAACATGTTTCATAATTAGCAGATGCAATTATAACATACTCAACCATGAAGGATACAGACTTATAAAGGAATTTTATAAGGTAATGAATTATTTTGTTTAATTTCTAGTCATTGGTGGCAAGTCCAGTATTTATTGCCGATCCCCAATTTCCTTTAAACTAAATTACTTATAAAACCTTTTCAGAATGCATTAGAAACAATCAAATTGGTGGATATTGAGTCACATATAGGCTATATCGGGCAAGGAGAACAGATTTCTTCCCCTCAAGGATGCAAGTGAACCAAATGTGTTTTTATTACAACCTATTACCAAGGCTAAAAATTAAAAAAAATATCAGATGTTGGAACTCGTAAACAAAAACCAGAAATGCTAGAAAATCGGATAGCTGTAGAAAGAGAAACAGAGTTACTGTCTCAGGTTAAAAGCCCTTTGACAGAATAAAGACTGCATGTTTTATATTAAATTTCTAGATAATTAAATTCCATCTTCCACTCCTTTGCCTAATTTTGCAAGTATACTGTACTTTGCTATGTATGATTCCACCAATTTTTGTGTTGTTTGCAAATGATTTGGATCAGATTGTGGAACATCATTCAAGACAGAAAGGCTTGCTATATCTCTTGGTGGGTCAAGAAACCCTGAGTGTTCGACTTCTTGTGTACCTCTACCATGCTGATCTCCAAGTAGGCTTGTATGCATTTTTGGTGTTCTTCAGACCAGTTCTTAACAAACCATGCTATGACTTCTTGCAGTAGTTGTAGTACAGCACCGCCACTTTAGGAGATGCAGCTACGATTGGTACGATTAGCACACTTTGATTCAGGGTAGATGCATGACCCCAACATTCTGCACGGTTAATGCACACAACTGCACAAAGATCACAACCTTCACCTCTGTTCACAATTTGTGTCAATAAAAACTTCCCAGAACAACACTGGAACAAACTAGCCTGGTCTGCTAGCTACCATTATTTCTTTTGTTTTCATGCAATCCTTATTTTCAGGCCTACTAATGGCTTTTTGGAATCACACAAAATAGAACCAAATGCATCATATCTATGGGCGTAATCGCTTCAAACTCATAAAATAGTTTAATTTGCACGTTTGGTCTAACATTTCTCTCTGTGGTCATTATCACACACAGGGAAATGGACTGGCATCTGCAAGACAAGTAGATTTAAAAGCCGAAGAAAAAGGGGTAAAAAGACACAAAAATCATGCCCTCAGGGATTTCCATTCACATAATACAATTCCTCAGAGCCCTCAACCAGTCAAGCCGTCTTTCCACAAGCCACCCACATAACAATTAACCTCACTTCATCCATGAGGTCTCTGATTAGTGATGGACTATTGTTTAACTCCCATTAGCATAGCCCCTGTGCAGCCTTATTCTCACTCAAATGGCCTAATCAAATCAGTCACTGAGGACCTCGCTCAGGGACTAAGCTTAACAAGCGCTGACTCGTTAGACAAACAGCAGCTAACAACATTATTACCGACATTTAAAATATAGCTTTTAGTTATTTACAATCTTTATTTTATATTAACATCACGATTATTTGACAATGACAATATAAAATGTGATTAGAATTGCATATTTTACGTCACATTTTTTATTCACACTTTGGTGAAGAAGATATGCCATATTAAAATCTTTGCAATCATCTCTAATATTCCTTGCAATCAACTGATAACAAATTATTTGGAGAGCAAGATCAGAAATGTCTTCCACACGCTGAAAAAATGATTTGGTAATTCAGAGCAATTTAGTTAGTGATTCCAGTCAAGAACATGTTATGCTGCTGATAGCCCTGACTGAGCTCAAAGCACAAGGAATTGACAAGATTGATAACAAATGCTTGACACTGGTTTTCTTTCCCCATACTGATTCATGCATCCAAAAGACTACACCCATTCTCTTTGGAAGATCCAATGTAGTTTTCCCATTTCTGATTGACTCATTGGCTGCAGCCTACATTTATTTGAATTCTATGTGAACCATCTGTCATCCTTTTTACCTGCAGTTAATTATTTTGTGTTCCTCATAAATAAGAATGGTTTCCACAATTCCACCATACTCCCCTCCCACTGTGAACTAACAAACCACAGTGGATAGGAGATTCAAACAAGAAACCACACCAAGCTGGTTCATTTCAGTCAAGGAGATACTTCTGATAATTTACATCAGCATCACTAATGAAGAAACTGAAAAGTGCTACAACTGAGCCAAGATTGATATTGTACAGGAGATGCGCTTTGATAGGCACAGTGCTCAAATATTTTGCATCCTCACTTGCACTTTGGGGAAATTCCATGAACGAAACACTGTCATTCCAATTAAAATTAATAACTCCAAGAAATATAGGCAAAAGTTGCTTTCACAAAGAATATGCTAAAGTTTTTAATGTCTGTGAGTTAACATAGTGAAATAAGGCCATTGATAAGATGTCCATGTCAGTATTTGGAACCTACTGATCTATGTTCCTGCTTTGAAGAGGTGAAATTGAATTGATATAGCCCACAACAGATAAAATAGAAACTAGCATTGGCTGTATCATCCTTACCTATAGCCATCATTTGCAACATGTACAACTTAGGTAGGCCCGTTGGACTTCCAGTGGAATTTTATGATGGAATGTAAAATATTTCACCTTTGGTAGAATTATGGTAAATTAATACTTCCTATAACATTTGTATCCATCCTTTACTGTGCGGCACAGGGGCGCAGCTGGTAGAACTGTTGCCATTCAGCGCCAGAGGCAAGGGTCCAATCCTGACATTGGGTGAGGTCTGTGTTGCATTTGCCGATTCTTCCTGTTATCATGTGGGTTTCCTCTGGGTGCTCCGGTTTCCTCCCACATGCCAAAGACGTGTGGGTTGTAGGTTAATTGGTCTTTGTAAATTGTCCATAAGGTGTAGTGAGTGGGTGAAAACGTAGGAAAATATAGAACCATGTGCACAGGTGATCGATGGTCAGAATCTATACATTATATTTCAACAAAGATAGCAGTAACACAGAAAAGCAAGTTTTGTTTTACCATCATTTCTTAAGGTAAAACAATGTGTTATGCCTCTCTATTACATTATTCATCTACTCAATTTAATTCTGTCTTCATCTTGTAACTACTTCCTTCTCTAAAGTAATTTATATCCCTCAAAGCATAATTGTATCTGACACTCACCCATCTATGCCTTCCATTTGTTCAGTCATAGCCAAATTTTTGGATTTCCCCCAGTTCCATGTATTCAAATCAATTGTGATATTGTTTCCTCAATTCTAAAGCACTATGTGATAAAATACTATGGCCCAAACACAGAATCCATTATTCCCTTCAAGATTAAATAGTATGTTGAGCATCACTTTCCACTTCATGTGAGGTACATTCACTCGTGGAATAACAATAATAATGCCTAACTTTATAGTATGAGGTAATGCAGAAAACTAATGCAGAGACATTTTCCTAAACTCTCCAAAAGAGTGTTTTGAACTAAATTTTATAGCAAGGAATTTCATGTCAGGAGTTATTAGGGGTAATGACTAAAAGTAGTCACATGATTTGGTTTTGAGAAGCATCTCATAGAGATAAAATAATTAGAATAGACAGGATGAGTGGGGAGGCAATTCCATTTGGAAGGCATGCCATCTGTATTTTTCCTTTAATGTGGTAGTTGTTATTTGAGGTTAAGTTTTGAATATTAAAAAACTATCAAGAATATACACTCTTCAATATTTAATTCAAACCCAAACCAATGTGATCGGAAGGATTGTGTTAATTGGGTTTAACATAACACCTGCTATCCTCGAATGTGCAGCCTTTGTTCAACTGTTCCAAGTTGAGCCAAAATGTCACCTATTCCTTTTCTCCAGAGATGCTGCCTGACCCGCTGAATTACTCCAGCATTTTGTGTCTATTTTTGGTGTATAACAGCATCTGCAGTTCCTTCCTGCACATTTGTGATGTTTGGAGCACCTATTAAGTGCCCATTATTAGAGAGCCGTTCCTGCAAATTTCTTGCACTCAACAAAAAGAGCGTGATTTCAACAATTTTGGCAAATTGGACTTATCCAGCACATTGCACGTTTGAATGTTGTAGGTGATTAAGGAGCTTTTTAGAGTCAAAAAGTGAACTACTGATGACAATTTACTTAGTCTCTGTCTTGTAACTCAATATCTAGCTAGATTTATTAAGGCCTGATATTGATGATAATGAAATTATGAATGGTGGCTCCATTCAAGACCAGGAGGAGATGATCAATATTTTATATTGCATTCAGTTCCTGACCCAGTAGGTGAGCTCGACAAGAACCTGGACCCACTGCAGTTCGCTTACCGCCATAACAGATCAATGGTGGATACAATCTCACTGGCTCTCCACTCTGCTCTGGACCACTTGGACAACAAAAACTCATATGTCAGGCTGTTATTCATTGACCACAGCTCGGCATTTAATACAACCATCCCCTCCAAGCTGGTTACCAAGCTCTCTGATCTGGATCTCTATGCATCCCTCTGCAATTGGATCCTCGACTTCCTCATCCACAGACCACAGTCTGTCCGTATTGGTGGAAATGTGTCATCCACGATAACAATCGGCACAGGAGCACCTCAAGGCTGTGTGCTCAGCCCTCTGCTGTACTCACTCTACACTCATGACTGCGTAGCCAGATATAGTGCGAACTCCAACATCAAGTTCGCCGACGACACCACTGTTGTGGGACGAATCACTGATGGGGACGAGTCAGAGTATAGAAGTGAGATCAACCGATTGACCAAATGGTGCCAACACAATAACCTGGCTCTCAACACCAGCAAAACCAAGGAACTGATTGTGGACTTTGGAAGGGGTAAGATAGGGACCCACAATCCCGTTTACATCAATGGAACGATGGTGGAAAGGGTCAAGAACTTCAAATTCCTGGGTGTGCACATTTCCGAAGATCTTTCCTGGTCCCAGCACACTGATGCAATCATAAAGAAAGCACTTCAGCGCCTCTACTTCCCGAGAAGACTACAGAGAGCTGGTATGTCCAAGAGGACTCTCTCGAACTTCTACAGGTGCACAGTAGAGAGCATGTTGACTGGTTGCATCGAGGCTTGGTTCAGCAACCTGAGGGTCCAGGAGCGGAAAAGGATGCAGAAAGTTGTAACCACTGCCCAGTCCATCATCGGCTCTGACCTCCCCACCATTGAAGGGCTCTATCGCAGTCGTTGCCTCAAAAAGGCAGCCAACATCATCAAGGACCCACACCATCCTGGCCACACACTCATCTCTCCGCTACCATCGGGCAGCAGGTACAGGAGCCTGAAATCTGTTACATCCAGGTTCAGGAACAGCTACAGGTGCACAACCTTTTATCCGAAAGCCTTGGGACCAGACACTTTTCGTAATTCTGAGTTTTTCGGCTTTCGGATTGGAAGATTTTTAGCGTAGATTTTAACGGCTGGCTCAGTGGTAGAGTGCTCGGCTCATATCTGCAAGGTCGCGAGTTTGCGCCTCGATCCCGGCAGTTACTCGATCGCGAGTTTGAGACTTCAATGTAGTTTTTTCTTGCAGAATAGTAGAGAATAGGGAGGGTTAGGCTGGGATCATTCTCTGCGAGATGATCATAGTGCGGGAGACAAGTGTAGGAGAGGTGTACTGACTGTGTGGGCAGAACTTTGGAAGTGATTGCCCACCATTCTCAAAAGCCGCTGTGTCTCCCTGTCCCTCCAACTCCAGAGGAATCCGCTCCCCGATGGGCCGCTACGGCGACAAGTGGCAGTTCGTCCACAGCCTGAGCTGCGCCCCCCCAAGAACAAGACGTACCTTGCACACCATCAGCTTCTGCCCCTACGGGGAACGTGTTCCTCTGGAGTTGGAGCGGGGCTGGGCTGGAGTTGCTGATTTGGGATCTACGTGCTTGCAGTGGGCCTGGGGGTCGGTGTCCCGATGAGGGGGCGCAGCTCGGGCTGTGGGCGAACTGCCACTTGTCGCCGTAGCGGCCCATCGGGGAGCGGCTTCTGGTGGTCCTGACGTCTCTCAGCTCCTGTCCAGGGGGGTGGCCGGAGACATCAGGACCAACAGGAACCCGCTCCCCGATGGGCCTCTACAGCGACAAGTGGCAGTTCGCCCACAGCCCGAGCTGCGCCCCCTCATCCGCAACCCGGGTTCCTCTGGAGTTGGAGCGGGGCTGGGCTAGAGTTGCTGCTGGCTGTGAGTCTCTGGGATCTCCGTGCTTGCAGTCGGTGTCCCGTTGGTCCTGACATCTCCGGCCACCCCCCTGGACAGGAGCTGAGACTGGGAACTGTACCGCCCTTGCCCCCTCCCTCTGCAACTGCAAACAACCCCACAGTTCCCAGTCTCAGCTCCTGTACATGGGGATGGCCGGAGACGTCACAGCCCGAGCTGCGCCCCCTCATCCGCAACCCCAAGAACAAGACGTACCTTGCACACCATCAGCTTCTGTCCCTACGGGGAGCGTGTTCCTCTGGAGTTGGAACGGGGCTGGGCTGCTGCTGGCTGTGGGTCTCTGGGATCTCCGTGCTTGCAGTGGGCCTGGGGGTCGGTGTCCCGTTGGTCCTGACGTCTCCGGTGACTGGCACTGACCTGCTGGCATCGCCGACGTGAAGACAGTGCAAAGCCCCCGCGCCAGTACAATGGGCGGGGAGCTGGAGAGGGGAGGGAAGGGGTCACATACATGTCCGGGAAGCAGAGTGGTGTAGGTGGGGTGAAACTGAAGGGAGCGACAATCTGCTGCTGCCTGCCCGCTGAGTTAAAACGTTCCCACGCAAGACTCACGATACACTGTGTATCGTGAGTCTACCGTGGGAACTTTTTAACTCAGCGGGCAGGCAGCAGCAGATTGTCAATTATTAACCCTCCCGCGCAATATACCCTCACCTTCTCTTTTATGAATGGGGATTTAGTTTCCCTTTCTTTGAGGACCAACCGGAGGTTCCGCTGTCACCGCTGCGGGCCGCCCTCGGTGAACGTCTTCAAGGACCTTTCTTCAAGGACCGAAAAAATGTCCGCTATTCGGAGCTTTTCGTTATTTGGATGTTCGGATAAAAGGTTGTGCACCTGTACTTCCCCACAGCCATCAGGCTATTAAACTTGCTAACAAACAGACTCGGAACTGTAACAGCCTATTGCACTTTATCTGCTTATCTATGTCTAGATTGAACTGAACTGTTCTGTATTTTTGCTTACAATACTCTGTTGTGCTGCAGCAAGCAAGAAATTCATTGTCCTATCTGGGACACATGACAATAAACTCTCTTGACTTGACGAGATTCATAATGAAATTAATCGGAAAACCCTGATGCTCTTGAACCAGAACAAAAGAGTGCTGTGGTTCTTCCTGCTCTTTTCAGTTATTAGGTCAGAGTGAGGCACAAAAATGCCTTGTTCTAATTTTCTCTTTCTTAGAGATACAGTGCAAAAATAGGCCCTTCGGCTCACCAAGTCCATGCTGACCAGCGATCAACCTGCATACCAACCCTATCCTACACAGGCTATTAAACACTACAACCCCATAAGCTATGAACTACAATAGATTATTATTATTATTGTTTGTTCTTTTTTTCTGAGTTTTTGTTATATTATTTATTATGATTACATATTTTGTTGTGCAGCAAGTAAGAATTTCATTGTTCTATCTGGGACATATGACAATAAAACACTCTTGACTTGACTTTTGACACTAGGGACAATTTATAATTTTACCAAAGACAATTAACCTACAAACACGCACATCTTTGGAATATGGGAGGAAACCTGAGCAACAGGAAAAATCCCACATGTTCACACGGAGAACGTGCAGATTCTGTACAGAGAGCATTTGTAATGAGGATCAAACCTGAGCTCTACCACTGCACCACTGTGCTGCCCTAAACAGGCTGTGCCTGCCGTAAAACAAATTCAATATAAACACGAGGATGAAGAATGGATTGCATGTGATTGTGCTGGTTGTAAAAATGTTTGGAAGCATAATAATCGTAATAAAATAGATGAAGCTATTCTGAATGAAAGAGTTTCAAAGATAGACACATGACAATGCCTTGGATCTTCCTTGCATCTTCTGCATGAGGGGTGTCAGAAGTAACTTCAAGACAAGAGTCAAGAGTGTTTTATTTGATAAATATTGGTGATATATTGTGTCCGAATGATAATAATGATTGGTATCTGACCGAGCAAGACAATCTTCAGGGGAATCTGCCTATCAGTCATTTCCTGATATCATGCAGTTGTTAGACCATTAAAAAATCTATTAATACTTAATTTCTTAATGCCTACAGAGTAGACATCTGCATGTTGTATTATTCATTTATCAGTATTCACAACTGATTTTGTCTTGAAAATGTATTTCAAATCTTAATAAATTATGTCATAAATATCAAACCTGTAATCCATTTAAATGATACTGCAGAACAAAATCATAAAATGTAATTATTCTTAAGTAGCTTTCTTTGTATCTCATTAAGGTATTAATCCCATCCGTGATGCCAACCACTATAATAATGTTTTTGAAAAGCATTTAACAAGAATACAATGCTGTATCAGTACAACTAGGCAATGAATCATTTTGAAGAACCAGTGGTTTATTTTATAATGGAAATTGTTATATGCCTGGAAGGCTACATTTCAAAATATTGAAAATATATTTCACTGCATTATCGTATAACACGTGCTAACAATACTTGATTAGCCCAATTTCACCACGTATTGAAACAAGTCAATATTTATTACTAAATTATGCCCAAGGCAAATTACTGAGCCTTTTGTTAAAAAGTTTGATATCAGACATTTTCAGCATCTAGTATCTAAATGACAAAGCTGAGTTAATTGATGAAAAATATGTCAATGCCAATGCTGTTTTGGGGAAAAGTGAGCACTTTAATGAAAACAGAATTTACTTCTGGTTTAATGCCGTTACTTTTTTTCAATGGTCACCTAGTTTTTCCACCCTGACAACAGCTAACATTTGAAATCCCATAAATGCTAATATAAACCAAGGCCTAGAAACTCAATATAACATCATTTTATTTTCTCATTCTAATTCCTGATCAATTAGCTTTGTGATTACAAATCCTAATATGTAGGGTTATATATCAGATTGAGCCTGATTCCAATGATGTTGCATAAGCGCTGCACATGAACATGGAATAGAGAGCTAGCTCCATCCAATGTTAATATGACACCAGTGATAATTGATGGATTCATTATCACCATAAATAATAGGCTGTTTGTTTAAAAGTATTAAATTACTTGAATTTAAGTTATCCAGCAGACCTCATGGGAGATTTGAACTCATGATTTTAGAATAATTGACAAGACCTTCGGTTGTTAATCTAATAATTTAACTTAAAGGGATCCTTGTTAATGGTGGTTGGTATGTGGATTGTTGAAGTAGACTTTGTTGTGTCCAAAGGCTGAACGAGGACATATGAGTTCTAATTATTATATGGGGACACTAAAAAAACTGCAGATGCTGGAATATTGAGGAAAGATCATTATGAAAAAGGGTCCTGACCTGCTGAGTCCTCCAGCACTTTGTGTTTTGTTCTAATTATTGCATGGCTTTATGTTCAAAGCTGCCGCCCAGATTACTTTTCCAAGAGAGTCTCTATTGTGGTTATGTACAAACTCCAACCTAGCCTTGGTCACAAGGAGAGGGCTCAAAGACAAAACCTCTGTCAGAGAATGCCTGAGGAAAAAGTGAGGTCGGGTTTTAACAGGCAGGTTGAAGAATTTTCAGGGATCAAAACTTTTGCCTAGCAAAGGAGTAACTGAGATAAGCTATTTGCTCTGTGAAAAACAGAGGAGCTAGTGTACCTTCTGATTAGGCAAGACTAGTTTTATGAAACAGATAATTTGTAAAAGTTCTCTGGTCAATGGGATAATGGAGGCAGCTAGAGGGTGACGATACCGACAAAGGAGAGCAAAAGATGCCTAGAATTATTTGCTTTTGATGATGAAGGTCACTATAACCTGGAATTTCATAGCTTTTGGATTATTTCTGACTGCTGTCTCAGTAACTCCCTTCTCTCTGTGGTCAAACTACAGTAAATGAGTATGCTATGACGGTCACAGACATCATCAGTAAGTGTGTAGAGGAATGTGTACCAAAGAAGACTTTACATGTATTCCCCAACTAGAAATTATTAGGATGAACCATGGAATCCAAGTGCAGGTGAAGACCAGGTTTGGTGTAATTGCTGATAGTGTGGAGAGTAGCCTTAGGCTACAGGGTGATATCAAAGGTGAAATGGGCTGGGAAATGGCAGATGGAGTTTAATCGAGGTGAATGCATGATGATAATGTTTGGATTGCTACTGAGGCTAAAAGTCAAAGTCAATTTTATTTGTCACATGCACCCGAAGGTGCAGTGAAATGAATTTGCCAGCAGCGATACACTTAAAAGAACACACAATGCACAATAACATTTAACACAAACATCCGCCACAGCATTCTTCACTACAATACAATACAATACAATATTTATTGTCATTTGAGCCTCAATGAGGCTCAAACGAAATTCCGTTTCCACAGCCATAGAAACATAGAAACATAGAAATTAGGTGCAGGAGTAGGCCATTCGGCCCTTCGAGCCTGCACCGCCATTCAATATGATCATGGCTGATCATCCAACTCAGTATCCCGTACCTGCCTTCTCTCCATACCCTCTGATCCCCTTAGCCACAAGGGCCACATCTAACTCCCTCTTAAATATAGCCAATGAACTGGCCTCGACTACCCTCTGTGGCAGAGAGTTCCAGAGATTCACCACTCTCTGTGTGAAAAAAGTTCTTCTCATCTCGGTTTTAAAGGATTTCCCCCTTATCCTTAAGCTGTGACCTCTTGTCCTGGACTTCCCCAACATCGGGAGCAATCTTCCTGCATCTAGCCTGTCCAACCCCTTAAGAATTTTGTAAGTTTCTATAAGATCCCCTCTCAATCTCCTAAATTCTAGAGAGTATAAAACCAAGTATATCCAGTCTTTCTTCATAAGACAGTCCTGACATCCCAGGAATCAGTCTGGTGAACCTTCCATGCACTCCCTCTATGGCAATAATGTCCTTCCTCAGATTTGGAGACCAAAACTGTACGCAATACTCCAGGTGTGGTCTCACCAAGACCCTGTACAACTGCAGTAGAACCTCCCTGCTCCTATACTCATCCTTTTGCTATGAAAGCTAACATACCATTCGCTTTCTTCACTGCCTGCTGCACCTGCATGCCTACTTTCAATGACTGGTGTACCATGGCACCCAGGTCTCGCTGCATCTCCCCTTTTCCTAGTCGGCCACAATTTAGATAATAGTCTGCTTTCCTGTTTTTGCCACCAAAATGGATAACCTCACATTTATCCACATTATACTGCATCAGCCAAACATTTGTCCACTCACCCAGCCTATCCAAGTCACCTTGCAGTCTCCTAGCATCCTCCTCACATCTAACACTGCCCCCCAGCTTAGTGTCATCCGCAAACTTGGAGATATTGCCTTCAATTCCCTCATCCAGATCATTAATATATATTGTAAATAGCTGGGGTCCCAGCACTGAGCCTTGCGGTACCCCACTAGTCACTGCCTGCCATTGTGAAAAGGACCCGTTTACTCCTACTCTTTGCTTCCTGTTTGCCAGCCAGTTCTCTATCCACATCAATACTGAACCCCCAATGCCGTGTGCATTAAGTTTGTATACTAATCTCTTATGTGGGACCTTGTCGAAAGCCTTCTGGAAGTCCAGATACACCACATCCACTGGTTCTCCCCTATCCACGCTACTAGTTACATCCTCAAAGAATTCGATAAGATTCGTCAGACATGATTTACCTTTTGTAAATCCATGCTGACTTTGTCCAATGATTTCACCACTTTCCAAATGTGCTGCTATCCCATCTTTAATAACTGATTCTAGCAGTTTCCCCACTACCGATGTTAGACTAACTGGTCTGTAATTCCCCGTTTTCTCTCTCCCTCCCTTCTTAAAAAGTGGGGTTACGTTTGGGGTTACGTAACCCCGTAAGCCATACAAACAAAGACAATTTCCTACAGACATACACACAATTTAATTCACACAAACATCCATCACAGTGAACCCACTGTGATGGAAGGCAAAGTCTTTTCTCTCCCCTGTTCTCCATGTCTCTCCCGATGTCCAAGCCCCAGGCGGGCGATGATAAGTCCCACGGCCATTTTAGGCCGTGCCGGACGATTTACGGCCCCGCTCCCAGTCTAAAAGTCACAATGTTGGAGCCCACGGCGGGCGCTGTAATGTCCCACGGCCATGAAGCTGCACCGGGCGATGTACGACCCCACTCCGGGTCGTTCCAACCCCGCGACACGGGCTGGAGAAGTCGCGTTGCGGGAGCTCCGGGATGCGGTCTCCTCAACCGGACCCGCGAGCTCCCGATACCCCGACAGTCGACCGGACCTGCGGCTGCATTGCTGGAGCCTCCGAGCCCCAGGAGTCGAGTCGCAGCAGCGAGTCACCGCCGCTCCCCACGCTCCGAGGCCGGCCAGCCCCACGATGGTGAGTAGTCCGCAGCTCCGCAGTTTCCCGAGCCCCCGGGTCGTTCAGGTTGGAGGCCACTCCACGGTGCTAGGCCCCAACGACAACAGAGACCCGACAGGGAAAAGGTCGGGTCTCCCGTACAGGGAAGAGATTTTAAACGGTTTCCCCCTTCCCCCCCCCGCCCCCCACATATACACATTTAAAACCAGTATTAAAAAACACCAACACTACATTTAACTAGACACAAAATAAAAAAAAGACAGACGAGCTGTAGGGGCCGCTGCAACGGGTGAGTCGCGCCGCCAAAAACTATGGTGGAAGGCAACAAAGTTCAGCCAGTCCTCCTGCTTGTTCACCCGTGGTTGGGGCCATAAACCCTCTGTGGTCACCGCTACGGATGGTCAGATGTACAGGCCCTCTCGTCAGGATGATTGAAACTCGGGACGGTCTAACACACTCCGCTGCTTGGAGGTCCTGAATTAGCACTTTCCTACTGGAGACCGCAGCTTCAGGATGATACAGGCCGCAGGCCGGCGGTTGGAGCTCTTCTCCGGCGATCCCTGGAAAGGGATCCCAGGCCCCGGATGGTAAGTCCATGCCACGGCTAGAAGCTCCGCAGACCACAGCCCCATGATGCCAAAGTCACCAGGCCAGCATTCGGAGGACTCCTCTCTGGCGACCCCCGGCAAGGGTTCGCCAACTCTACGATGGAAAGTCCACGCTGCACCTGCTGCTGAAGCTCCGGGCCGGACTCCGGGAAAGGCAACTCAAATCCATGGTGTTAGGCCACAAGGGAGGCGTCATGGAGAAAGTTGTCTCTGTGGAGGAGGCGACCAAAAATGGTTCCCCCCTTTCCCCTCCCCACCACCCCCCACACAGACACACCGAGAAACACTTAAACCAACACTAGAAGCACCAAAATAAAATTTAAAAATCGAAATAACGAACACGCTGCTGGCAGGGCAGCCGACTCGCAGCGCCCTCACCGACTAAGTGTTCTTGGCTAGGGCATATACCATGAATGTTAGGGTCCTAATGAATGTTCAGGATCAGGGGGACATTGGTGGACAAGTCCAAAGATCTTTGACACTCCTTTGTCTGTGTTATCACTCCCCAGCTGCCTCCATGAACGCATTGGAATAGAAGACTTCCATAATTTATTTCTATCATAAACCTGGCCTTGCCTTATCACAGATATAGGTGATCACAAAGAAGGCACATCAGCACCTCTAATTTCATAGGTGATTCGGCAAGTCACTGAGTACTCCGATTACAAAGAGTCACCCATGCTGCCTGACCTGCTGAGTTAGTTCAGCACTTTGTGTCCATTTTCTGTAGAAACTATCCTGACTGTTTAGAGATACAGCATGGAAACAGGCCCATCATCCACACTAACTGTTGATCACATGTTCATGTTATTTCTAAGTTAACCCACTTTCTCATCATTTCCCTACACATTAGAGGCAACCTTTTTTTACAGAGGCCAAACCCGCATATCTTTGGTATGTGGGAGGAAACTGGAGCTCCCAGATGAAACCCACGCGCTCAAAGGGAGAATGTGCAAACTCTGCAAAACCAGCACCTGTGGTCTGGACTGGACCCAGGTCTCTGGTGCTGTGAGGCAGCAGCTCTACCAGCTGTGCCAGTGTGCCATTCTGGTTGCACCGTTGTCGTGTATGACATTTCTACTGCACAGGAAGCTGCAGAAAGTGGTGGACCCAGTCATTCATGGGTATTGCCCTCCCCATTATCGAAAGCATTTACATGATATGCTGCTTTAAGATGACAACTATCATCAAGGTTCCAACAATATGGGCCATGGACACTTGTCACTGCTACCATTTGGCATAAGATACAGAAGCCTAAAGTCTTACATCAGCAGGTTCAGGAACAGCTACTTTCCTACATTCATCAGGTTTATGAACAACCTACACAATAGTCTAATCCTACCTCATCAATGGAACACTACTTGTTATAGAATTCACTTTTTTTCTAATTGTGTTTTTGCACTAATGTCACGTTTGCACAGTTGTTTTTTTTAACTATCTTGCATAAGTACCTCAAGTTGTGTATATTGTGTATACAACAAAGTTCCCAGCACTGATCCGTGCTGCATACTACTTGTTAGAGGTTTCCATTTAATCCAGACAAGTGAGAGGTACTGCAATTTGGAGTCCAATTCTGATAGGTCACACAGAGTAAATGTGCATTGATACCTTGGGGTGCACATCCATTACTTTCAGAAAATGGCAATATAGACAGATAGGGCAGTGAAAAAAAATGTTGCATGGTTAGCTTCATAGGACATGGTATTGAGCACTAGAAGATAGACAAAGAAAGTTGTATGTGACGGCTAGTGGGGTGGACGGTGAGGACTAGGGGGACTCTGCCCTTGTTCCGAGTGGGGGGGATGGGGAGAGCGAGCAGTGTTGCGGGGTATGGAAGAGACCCTGGTGAGAGCCTCATCTATAGTACGGGAGGGGAATCCCCGTTCCCTGACGAATGAGGACATTCCCAATGCCCTGGTGTGGAACACCTCATTCTGGGAGCATATGCGGTGTAGAGAGAGGAATTGGGAGAAGGGATGGAGTCCTTACAGGAAGCAGGGTGGGAAGAAGTGTAGTCTAGATAGCCATGGGAGTCAGTGGGTTTATAGTGGGTGTCGGTAAAAGTCTATCGCCTGCGATGTAGGTAGTGAGATCAAGAAATGGTAGGGAAGTGTCGGAAATGGTCCAGGTGGATTTGAGTGCCGGATGGAAGTTAGTGGCAAAGTTGATGAAGTTAGTGAGTTGTGTGTGGGTGCAGGAGGTAGCACCAATGCAATCGTCCATGTAGCGGAGGTAGAGGTCGGGGATGGGGCCCTGGTATGTCTCGAACAAGGATTGTTCGACATACCTTACAAAGAGGCAGGCATAGCTGGGGCCCATGCGCGTGCCCATAGCTACGCCTTGTGTTTGGAGTAAATGGGAGGAGTCAAACGAAAAGTTATTGAGGGTAAGGACCAACTCCGCTAGGCAGAAGAAAGTATCAGTGGATGGGTATTGGTTGGTTCTCCAGTCGAGGAAGAACCGGAGGGCTTTGAGACCATCCTGGTGGGGGATGGAGGTGTAGAGTGACTGGACGTCCATGGTGAAGATGAGGGAATGGGGGCCTAGAGTATGGAATGCCTGGAGACGACGGAGAGTGTCTGAGGTGTCTTGAACATAGGTCGGGAGGGATTTAACCAGGGGGGGATAGGATGGAGTCGAAGTACGTGGAAATAAGTTCGGTAGGGCATGAACAGGCAGAGACAATGGGTCTACCAGGACAGTCAGGTTTGTGGATTTTGGGGAGAAGGAACAATCGGGCCATGTGGGGCTGGGGAACAATGAGGTTGGAGACTTGGGGGGGGGGGGGAACAGGGAGCCGGAGTTGATGAAGTCAGTGATGGTGCTAGATATAGTGGCCTGGTGCTTGTCAGTGGGGTCATGGTCCAGGGGTAAGAAGGAGGAGGTGGCGCGTGGCCTCAGCTTTGTAGAGATCAATGCGCCAGACTACCACGGCCCCTCCCTTGTCGGCGGGTTTGATAACCCAGTCTGGGTTGTTGCGGAGTGAGTCGATGGCAGTGCGTTCAGGGGGGGAGAGGTTAGAGTGAGACAGGGGAGTGGAGAAGTTGAGGCGGTTGATGTCCTGCCGGCAGTTTTGAAAAAAAAGTTCTAAAGCCGGAAGACCGTGAGGGGGGGTCCGTTGGAGACGGGACAAGGGATCAACAGTGGGGGGCGGGGACTCGTTCCCATGGAAGAACGCTGCGAGGCGAAGGTGACGGTAGAAGAGCAAGTCGTGGCGGGCGTGGAACTCATTGAGGTAGAGACGGAGGGAGACGAAGGCCTCAGCCTCTGCTGAGGACTGGAGAAAATGCATGGTTAACCACTTGGGAAGCAATAATTAAGAATGCAAATTATTGTTTAAATGGAGTTAGATTAAACATTATGTGATACAAAGAGATCCAGGGGTCCTAGTACCTGTTATAATTGTTTAACCTATAGGGACTACAAGTTACTAGGAAGGATCATTAATGTTGGTCTTTATTGTAAATGAAATAGTGTAAAAAAAGTTCGTAGTTCAATGGAACTTAATAGGCCATGGGAAATCATACAGTGATTCAGCATGGAAATGCCCTTCAGCCTAACTCATCCATCCAGCTCAAGATACCCAATCTAAGCTTCTCCCATTTTCCCGTGTTTGGCCTATCTATATTACTAAAAGTAAGATCTTGACCACTTCCTGTTTTTGAAAAAATGCTGCCACTTACGGCTGTGATTTTTTGCCATCTTCCTCAGAGTCCCCCTCTGCTGCGCAGAACAATAGGACTTTTCCCATCAATGAAAAATAAGAGAGTTATTAATGTTTAAAAAATGTTGACATTCTCTCTGCTGCCCCTGCTGGTGAGAGGGGAGAGGGACTATAAAACCTGGAAGTGTTGCGCCTCACTCAGTCTCTGCAAGATGGAGGTTGGTGGTGGTTGCTTTGAAATGCTGCACTTCAAATGGCTGTTGGTGGTGGTAACTGCTTTGAAATGCTGCACTGCAAATGGCTGTTGGTGGTGGTAACTGCGTTGAAATGCTGCACTGCAAATGGCTGTTGGTGGTGGTAGCTGCTTTGAAATGCTGCACTGTAAATGGCTGTTGGTGGTGGTAACTGCTTTGAAATGCTGCACTGCAAATGGCTGTTGGTGGTGGTAGCTGCTTTGAAATGCTGCACTGCAAATGGCTGTTGGTGGTGGTAACTGCTTTGAAATGCTGCACTGCAAATGGCTGTTGGTGTAAACTTGACAACTTCCTGTTTGGACTGTATATTGATTTTGGATAAAACACTACCATTTACGGCTGTGATTTTGGCCATCTTACTCAGTCCCCCTCCGCTTATCAGGTGCAGAGGATTCTTCCCATCAATGAAAAATAAGTGTTATTAGTGTTTAAAAAAATGTTGAGAATCTCTCTCCTGTCAATCATGCCATGAAGGCCACGCCCCTTCTAGTGGGAGGGGGGACGGATTATGAAACCTGGAAGTGTGGGTGTGGCTCAGTCTCTGCAAGATGGGGAAGGGAGAGGTCACGACTCTGTCTGAGCTGTGAATCAACTGAACACACTGAATGTCTACTGAACTGTGAGTGTGGTGTTTATGTGGTGTTTGGTGTGGTTTTATGGTGGTTTCACCCTGCTTGAAATGGTATGAAACTGCACTTCAATTTGGTTGTCTTGCACCCTGCTTGAAGTGGTATGAAACTGCACTTGAATTTAGTGGCCTTGCACCCTGCTTGAAATGGCATTAAACAGCACTAGCATTTGGTGGCCTTGCACCCTGTTTGAGGTGCCAATAAACTGCACTTGGGTTTGGTGGCCCTGCACCCTACTTGAAGTGGTCAGAAACTGCATTTGAATTTGGTGGCCTTGCACCCTGCTTGAAATGGAATTTCAAGGAATAACCGTGAGTCAACTGCTCGCCCACCAGCCGTAAGTGAGCTGGCAGCACATCAGGCTTGAGTGACTGAGCTGTCACCCCAAGAATCCATTTGGCCCACAATGTCCATACTAGCCCTCTGGAAACCAGTCCCTTCAGCCCACAATACCCATACTAGCGCTCCAGAACCCCCCCCCCCCACCCCCCCACTGGCCACCAATTATTAGAATTGGTGGAGAGGTGGAATATTGCGTTGGGGGACCAGCCCTCCCGTGTGAACATGGGACCCAACGGGTCCCACTTAGTCTAGTATTGCTCTAAACCTTTCCTATCCATTTGCCTTTCAAAATGTCTTTTAAATGTTATTGCATCTTCCTTAACTACTTCCTCTGGCAGCTTGTTCCATATACCCACCAAGCTCTGTGAAAATGTTGCCCTGGGGGTTCCTATTAAATCTTCCCACTCTCACCTTAAACCTATGCCCTCTAGTTCTGCGATCCCCAACTCCGGGAAAAGACTACCTGCATTCACCCTATCAATGCCCCCAAGTTCTGAAAATGTCCCAAACATTCGTGATCTCTGTCTTTTTCACATTTGAAGTCCTTAACTGACCCTCATTGATATGGAGGTTTATTCATGCAATTGGCATTTATTGTTCTTACCTTGACCCGATTTCAGGCCAGTTTACCAATAAATTCTGGAGAGCATCGGTATTTGAGAAAGTATTTAAAATTTTGATTCAATGGACAAGGTACCCCCCTGCTACAATTATTCCTGTTCAGCACATGGAACTGGGCAGATTGAGTTAGTTATGGTCAACGTGTCATGGATTCATACAGTACAGAAACAGAACCTTCTGCCCACCAAATGTGTTCCAAACATCAACTACCCATCTAAGTAATTTTACACTAATTCCATTTAATTACCTCTGCTTTTCCCTAAAGGCCCCCAAATTGGGGCTCCGTCCAGTTGGGTATGGCTGCCCTGCCTGCAGCTGTCCGTCTTTTCACTCCTTTTAAACATTTTTAGTATGTTAAAAGTGTTGTTTGGAGGTCTATTATTTTTATGTGTGGGGGGTTGGGGGGAGGGGGAAGGGGGAAGGGGGAAATTGTATTTCTCAGTCCCTACCTGGTCGGAGAGGCAGGCTTTCCTCCGAGCAGCAACTTCGACCCATCCTCGCGGCCTACCATTGGGGTCTGGAGCGGTGTTTCCTGAGGGGACCAGCCAGAACCACGGCTTCGGTGGTGGCACAGCGCTGGAGCGCTATCGCGGTGCGGGCGATGCCTTGCCCGGGTCGCCGCGCTGGAGCTCCGGTGAGCTGAGACCGCCGATGAATCATCGCGGAGCTGCGGGTCTGTGGAGCGACCAGCCGCGGGCAGCGGCGCTGACCTTAAACATCGCAGAGCCTGGTATCTCCCGCCGGGATCGGCAGTGGTGGAGCTCCGTCCAGCGCTCCCTGTTGGCTTCGGATGCCGCGGTCTCCAGTAGGGATGCGGCCATCACCCGGCGAGAAGGGCCTGAAGCATCGGCCCCCGTAGCGGAGACTGTGGATGCCTCAATAGGCCCGACTATGGGTGGACAAGGGGATGGGGACTGGACTTTGTGCCTTCCCTCACAGTGGGAACCATTGTGGGGGGGGGGGGGGGGGGGGGGGGGGGGGGGGGGGGAGATGTTTTTAATTTTTATGTTCTACAATGTTATGTTTGTATTCTTATTAATGTGCTTCAATGGCAACTTGAATTTCACTACACCAATTGGTGTACGTGACAATAAATGAACCTTATGAATCTACCACATACCAAATGCCAGGGCATGTTATTGGTGGCCAATTATTTTACCAATCTGCACAGCCCTTTGGGATATGGGAGGAAGTGAAACATACAGTGGAAAATCATGTGGTCGGAGAGAACATGCAAATGCCACCGGAGATCAGGAATGAACAAGGAGTCAGCAGATCTATTGGCTTCACAACTGTGCCATTTGAGGTTTTGGCAAAGGAGATTGGCATATGAGGTCATGGAAAGACAAATGAATGGTATTCCAAAATTACATGTACAAACCACATATATATTGTAAATCAGAAGAGGTTGTGGGATGAGGGAAGTGAGTTTAGAGAAGGAGGATTAGACGAGCAAGCTAATCTTTTCAATATTCTCTGTATTGCTGTAGGCCAGAGCTCTCAGCAACCATTCCTCCAGCCAACTAAGTATTTGCACGCTTTGGATCCACTGCCAACCCTGTTGGAACTGACCTTTTCCTTCACTGCAAGAGAGGGGAGAATGTTAGAAAGTGTTGGAGTGTTGCAACTACTGTGATATTGTGAAAGTATCCTAAATTAGTGATATGTGCATAGGTTTAGAATAATATTAAGTGTATAAAGACGCAGAGGGGCACACGGATGTTAGATAGAAATTTTAGTTGATTAAAATTTCTAGGTGAGTGATTGGGGTGCTGAGTGACGGAAAAGTGCACTACATCTGGGAATAATGGAGCAGTAAGTGAGTGTAATTGGGCAGTACTGTAAGCAAGAAGCTCCTCCATTTTAAGAAGTAGCATGACAGCAATTAACAACAGCTGGAAATAGAAATTCCAGAAATTATTCCCTGTCAATGTGTACTAATGTGTTAAACACTACAATAGACAATGATTGAAGTTATAATCATGCAGCTTGCACCCTTGGTCTGGTGAAAGGGTGAACATCATGATCCTACTGCACACTTTGCCCACACACTAGTCCAAGGTCAATGAATACTGTACATCACCAGATACCTACTTCCACTCACTACAACACTAGCCTCGTGCAATGCTCCATGCATTACACCCCGTCAGTCACCCAACAATAATTTATATCAACCAAGCCTAAAATCTATCATTCAAATACATTTCATGCACTCAGGTGCTTACCACAAATAAGTATCAGGACTGCGCTTTCACTAACTATTCAACCCAAAACAGGCCCATCACTTAAATACTTTGCATGTTATTTCTAAAACGTTTTTCTTTCTATCTTGCAGGACAAAGTAACTCCAAGCTGGCATATGACAAGTATGGTTCCAAAGACTCGACCCCTCGGAAGAGAGACTTCGGGCCAATATGAGATGCAGCCATCAAATAACCTCTGAACTTGAATGAATGAATGAATACGTTTATTGTCATTGCACAATACTGTGCAACGAAATTCCATTACATCTCCTCCGGTTAAAAAAATACAAACACGACAACCATTGACACATATGTGCACTTATTAGTAAAATAATAAATAAGTATTTTAAAAGAATTTAAAAGAATTTGGCTGCATTTCTTGGAATTACATTTTGCTTCCCCAGTGTTCTCTGTTGGAATTAAGCTCTTTTATTGCACATGGGTAGAAACTATTTTTTAGTCAGAGACCTGAATCGCCTCCCAGAGGGTAGCAGAGTGAAAAGGTGGTTGGCAGGGTGGGATGTCTCCTGCTTGATATTTGTGGCCCGGCGCAAGCATCGGGCCCTATATATATCATCCAAGGAGGGCAGTTGAGCGTTTGTAATGTTCTGTGCAGTTTTTATAATTCCCTGCAGCGCCCTCCTCTCAGCCACAGTACAGCTAGCAAACCACACCAGGATTCCATAGGAGAGGATACTTTCCACGGCGCATCGGTAGAAGGACAGCAGCAGCGGCTGTGAGACGTTTGCTCTCCGCAGAGACCTCAGGAAATACAGCCGCTGATGTGACTTCTTCACGAGAGTGACGGTGTTCATTTGCCATTTGAGGTCCTGGGAGATGTTTATTCCCAGGAACTTAAAGCCAGTGACTCTCTCCACCATGTCTCCTTTGATGTATAAGGGAGCAGGTTCCTCTCTCCTCTTCCTCCTGAAGTCAACGACCAGTTCTTTTGTCTTTGATGGGTTGAGTACCAGGTTGTTTTTGGTACACCAGACAGTCAGTTTTTGGACTTCATCCCTGTAGGCAGACTCGTCGTTGTTGTTTATCAGTCCCACCACAGTCGTGTCGTCCGCAAACTTGATGATCCTGTTTGTATTGTGTGTTGGTATACAGTCATAAGTGTATATTGTGCAAATGCACAAAGGCAATGGAAGATGGCAAAGGGGTCATACCTCTTCAGAGGCTATGGTGCCAAGCTGTGGTGCCACGGCTGTCCTCCAGCAGCAGGCTTTGCTCTCCCGCTGCACAACCGGGAAATCTGCTGTGAAGAAGGAAGCCTGGCCCTCCTCATCCACAAGGATTGGAGGGGAGGATGGAGAGAGTCAAGATGGCAGCGGACGCAAGAACAAAGGGGCATTAAGGGGTACCGGGGTATTTTCATCCATGCCCTCAATGTCGTTGTGGGAGGTACGCTCCGAGCACAAAGGCTGAATGGTGGCTGGGCGAAGAGTGTGATGACGGTTCACTGGCTAATTTGGATCAAGGCAATGGCTGGAGGTCTTGCAACAGCATGAGGCTCAACTGTGTCTGGCGCCGCTCCAGGAGTGGATTTGGCCTGCAGCGGCATGGAGCTGTGGAGGATGCCTACAACTTCACTTGACCAGGCCGACCCTACAACACTGCCAAGACAATAGGCCATTATGGCCAGTTGCACTTAAAGCAACTTGGACTTTTAAAATAGCGGCAAAACCTGGCGACTCTTGTATAGGGTCTCAGTGGACTATTTTAATACAATTTTTACTTATTCTGGGATTGTGTTTACAAATGGTAATACTTTACTGAACTGCATGCAAAAAAAAAGAATTTCACTGTACATGTGATAATAAAGAATCACTGAACCAGCTCACTTACTCCTCACCCTACAGCCTCTTCTGATTTGAATACTGTGGATGATATGTGCAATATGTCTCGCAAGCCATTTACCTAAGAAATCCAATCAATGCCTTTACATCTTTAAAAAAATAAGGAGATTCATCATGTTGATGAATACTCTATTTAACTTCTTTAGATGTATGTTAAAGAGCATATTGACTGGTTGTGTCACTGCTGGGTTCAATAACTAGAACACCCAGGAACACAGAAGATAACAAAAAGTGGTGGACAAAAAGGATATTGTTAAAATTCAAGGGCCTGAGCTATAGGGAGAAGTTGAGCAGGCTAGGACTCTGTTCCTTGGTGCGCAGGAGAATGAAGAGTGATCATATAAAGGTAGATAAGATCATGAGAAAAATAGATAGGATAAATACACAGTTTTACCCAGAGTAGGGGGAATCAAGAACCAGAGGACATAGGTTAAAGGTGAGGAGGGGGGGGGGTGGGTACTATCACAACAGGTACTATCACAACATTTAAAATTAATTTGGACAGGGGATTAGATCGGATAGGTGTGGAGGGATATGGGCCACATGAAAGCAGGTGGATGGGGCATGGGCTATGTAGATGGGGCATGTTGTCTGCATGGGCAAGTGACCTGTTTTCATGTTGTATGACTAGAAGTGAAACCTGTCTTGGTTGCACAAATGACTATGGGGTTTTGTAATAGTATTAGGATTTTAATTTACTGATTTTTTTTGTTTATTAAGTTACCTGTGAATACTGTGTTTGCAGACTTGTTATGCTGCTGAAGGTAAGAATTTCATTGTTCAGTTTGGTACAATTGACAATTAAATATTTGATATTTTGGATCCTGGTTTGCAGAAATTTACAACTGGCCAGTTGGTGGTAGGAAGGCACTCCATCACTCCTTTTGACACTTCCAGCCATAAACTCAGCTAGTGACATTTTACAAGCTTTAGAGGTTAGCTCCGAGGTGTGCTCTGTATGTGATGAGTCATCTGGCATGGGTGGCCTGCAGCCAGCATAGAGAAAAGAACAGTGAAGGTGCCAGCTTTCCTGAAGGTGAGATTGCACATAGATTTCACTGCAGACAAGTGGTTAAAGAAACCCAGATGCCAGCACTGAGGTCAAGGTTACACACACGAACAGGAGAAATAAAAATAGGGGAAGGTCACTTAATCCCTTGTAATTTCTATATCAAGAGTGAAATTGTTTAATTGTCATATGCATTGGGAAAAGAACAATTACATTCTTATTTGCTGCAGCTTTACAGGCACACTAACACAAAAATACAAATTAATATACAATAAACTATCAGTTATACTATCATACCATGATAGTGCAAGCCAAAGTACAGTGTGCAACCAATGCAGTGTCCATAGTGGTTTGGTGCTGAGTTAGTGTTGTGCAGTATAGTTCGAGTGGTTCATTTATTAAGATCATTCTTGATCTTTCATATCATTGTGACTTTCTTATACAAATACCATATCCCTTTGTTTCATTAATATCCAAAGTCTGTTTGATTTTCTTCTTGAATATATTCATTACCTGAGCCTCCACAGCCCTCGAAAAAGAGAGGATCCAAAAGATTAATGCCCTTCATTAGGTGAAGAAATGTCTTCTCATCTCAGTCTCACAGTCATCCCTTACTTTGAAACAATGAGTACTGGTTCTATACACCACACCTGGGGAAAACATTATTCTTAAATCTACTCTGTCAAGTATCATTAGATTATTAGACAATAGATAAAAGACAATAGGTGCAGGAGTAGGCCATTCGGCCCTTCAAACCAGCACCGCCATTCAATGTGATCATGACTGATCATCCCCAATCAGTACCCCGTTTCTGCCTTCTCCCCATATCCCCTGACTCCGCTATTTTTAAGAGCCCTATCCAGCTCTCTCTTGAAAGCATCCAGAGAACCTGCCTCCACCGCCCTCTGACAGACTCCACAGACTCACCACTCTCCGTGAGAAAAAGTGTTTCCTCGTCTCCGTTCTAAATGTCTTACTCCTTATTCTTAAACTGTGGCCCCTGGTTCTGGACTCCCTCAACATCAGGAACATGTTTCCTGCCTCAAGCATGTCCAAGCCCTTAACAATCTTATATGTTTCAATGAGATCCCCTCTCATCCTTCTAAACTCCAGAGTGTACAAGCCCAGCTGCTCCATTCTCTCAGCATATGACAGTTCCGCCATCCCGGGAATTAACCTTGTAAACCTACGCTACACTCCCTCAATAGCAAGAATGTCGTTCCTCAAATTAGGGGACAAAAACTGCACACAATACTCCAGGTGTGGTCTCACTAGGGCTCTGTACAACTGCAGAAGGACCTCTTTGCTCCTATATTCGATTCCTCTTGTTAAAATGGCCAACATGCCATTCGCTTTCTTCACTGCCTGCTGTACCTGCATGCTTACTTTCATAGACTGATGTACAAGGACCCCCCAGATCCCATTGTACTTCCCCTTTTCCCAACTTGATGCCATTTAGATAGTAATCTGCCTTCCTGTTTTTGCTACCAAAGTGGATAACCTCACATTTATCCGCATTAAACTTCATCTGCCATGCATCTTCCCACTCCCCCAACCTGTCCAAGTCACCCTGCATTTTCATAGCATCCTCCTCACAGTTCACACTGCCACCCAGCTTTGTGTCATCTGCAAATTTGCTAATGTTACTATGAATCCCTTTATCCAAATCATTGATGTATATTGTAAATAGCTGCGGTCCCAGCACCGAGCCTTGCGGTACCCCACTAGTCACTGCCTGCCATTCTGAAAGGGATCTGTTAATCCCTACTCTTTGTTTCCTGTCTGCCAACCACTTCTCTATTCATGTCAGCACTCTACCCCCAATACCATGTGCCCTAATTTTGCCCACAATTTCCTATGTGGGACCTTATCAAATGCTTTCTGAAAGTCCTGGTACACTACATCCACTGGCTCTCCCTTGTCCATTTTCCTAGTTACATCTTCAAAAAATTCCAAAAGGTTAGTCAAGCATGATTTCCCCTTCGTAAATCCATGCTCGGACCGATCCTGTTACTGCTATCCAAATGTTTGGCTATCTCATCATTATAATTGACTCCAGCATCTTCCCCACCACTGATGTCAGGCTAACTGGTCTATAATTCCTTGTTTTCTCTCTCCCACCTTTCTTTAAAAGTGGGATAACATTAGCTACCCTCCAATCCACAGGAACTGATCCTGAGTCTATAGAACATTGGAAAATTATCACCAAGGCATCCACGATTTCTAGAGCCACTTCCTTAAGTACCCTGGGATGCAGGCCATCAGTCCCTGGTGGTTCATCAGCCTTCAGTCCCACCAGTCTATCCAACACCATTTCCTGCCTATTGTGGATTTCCTTCAGTTCCTCTGTCACCCCAGATCCTTTGGCCACTACTATATCAGGAAGATTGTTTGTGTCCTCCTTACTGAAGACAGATCCAAAGTACCTGTTCAACTCATCTGCCATTTCCTTGTTCCCCATAATAAATTCACTTTTTTTGGTCTTCAAGGGTCCAACTTTGGTCTTAACTAATGTTTTCCTCTTCACATACCTAAAGAAGCTTTTACTACCCTGCTTTATATTCTTGGCTAGCTTACCTTCGTCCCTCATCTTTTCGCCCCGTATTGTCTTTTTGGTTATCTTCTGTTGTTCTTTAAACATTACCCAATCCTTTTTGCTTCCCGCTCACCTTTGCTACGTTGCACTTCTTCGCTTTAATTTTTATACTGTCCCCGATGTCCCCTGTCAGCCATGGTCGTCCCTTTCTCCCCTTGGAATCTTTCTTCCTCCTAGGAATGAACTGATCCTGCACCTTCTGTATTATTCCTAGAAACACCTGCCATTTTTGTTTCACTGTCATCTCTGCTAGTGTACCTTTCCAGTCAACTTTGGCCAGCTCCTCCCTCATGGCCCCATAGTCCCCTTTATTCAACTGCAACACTGACACCTCCGATCTACTCTTCTCCCTCTCCAATTGTAGATTAAACCTGACCATGTTATGGTCACTGCCTCCTAATAGCTCATTAACCTCGAGGTCCTTTATCAAATCCGGTTCATTACATAACACTAAATCCAGAATTGCCTTCTCCCTGGTAAGCTCCAATACTAGCTATTCACAGAATCCATCACGAACGCACTCTACAAATTCCCTTTCTTGGGGTCCAGTACCAACCTGATTTCCCCAGTCTACCTGCATGTCAATCTACCTGCAAATCTCCCATAACAACCACAGCATTACTTTTGCTACATGCCAATTTTAACTCCTGATTCAACTTGCGTCCTATGTCCAGGCTACTGTTTGTGTAACGGGTATAGCTTGGACCCAATAGCAGCACAGAATCAGGCAGGTATAGTTGGTAACGAACTTTATTCTGATACTGTAACACAGAGTAGTAATACAGGAATGGGTACACCGTACTCACACAGACGCTCAGGATTGAGCGAGGGTTCCGAAGAGGGGCAGGCAGGAGACGTAGTCGGGGTAGCGGAAGGTCCGGTCACCAGGAGATCCAACACACGATGCAAACAAACCAGCGAGGGACAGACGAAAGGAGACTCGAAGCCAGGCAGGAAGTCGGGAAATCGCTGGAGAGTCTTGCATGAATGCTGAGAACAATTTGGCACTGTGTGAACGGTGAGGAGAGTCTATATACCGGGTTAATTGGTGATCAGAGGCAACTGAGTGCAACAGGTGAGGAGAGTTGGGCTGATGAGAGGGGAGTGGCAGGCAGGCAGGTGAAGTGGATGAGAATGAGGAGAGGGCAGACTGTGACAGTTTGGGGGGCTGTAGATTAGTCCCATTAGGGTCTTTTTACCCTTACAATTCCTTAGTTCTATCCATACTGACGCCACATCTCATGTTTCAATGTCACCCCTTGCAAGGGACTGAATTTAATTCCACACCAACAGGGCAACCTCACCCCCTCTACCCACCTGTATGTCTTTTCGATAGGAGGTATACCCTTGAATATTCAGTTTCCAGCCCTGGCCCTCTTGCAGCCATGTCTCAGTAATTCCCACAACATCATACTTGCCAATTTCTAACTGAGCTTCAAGCTCGTCCACTTTATTCCTTATACTTCGCGCATTCATATACAATACTTTGACCTCCGTATTCACTTCCCCCCTCGCAATTGGCCCTGACCTTACCCTGTTGTCCATTCTCAAGCTTATTATAGGTTTGAATGACAGCACCACTCAATTTTCTAAAGGCCAGAGCCTCTACTCAAAGAGTATATCTCTCTCAAAGTTCATGGGCTTTTTTCATCCCTCAGTCACATTATTTTCCTCAGTCTCATTTTGTTAAATTGATGTGCATTTTCTCTCGACCTGCTGTCCTCACTATTGGAGATTTCTGTGCTCTCTACTATTAAGGCAGACAAAAAATATTTGTTTAACCTGTTTGGTTTTATATTTAATTCTCTAATATATGTATTAATGTCTTGATTGGTAAAGGGCTCACATTAAGTTTTGCAAACCTTTCTTTTTGCATATCTATTGGAGGCCTTTGTATTACGTTTTATGTTAATTTTGTATTCTAATTTCTATTTCCTTATCAATGTCTTGATCCCCCTTTGTTTAATTCAGATTTTTTTCACATGAGTTACATAATAAAACATTTCTTTCTAGAATTCTAATTTCTATGGTTAGCCAAAATTGGATTTGTTTTCTGTTATTCTTTCATGTATAATCTTTTTGTGCATATTCTTTTGTGTATAAACGTGTTGTAAACTATGCATTAGTTATTTAAAAGATAGCCATATTTTGGCGATTGTTATGTCTCAGAAGTAATTTCTCAATCTACGTTAGTCACCTCACATCTTTTGCAGTTTGTTTGGTTCAGATCTGGTTTTAACTAAATCATTTTTAATTTTATTTGAAATGTTATCATATTATGATCACTCTTCCCATACATTCTTTTAACTGTAAGGTTTTCAATCAGCATTTATCAGTCACAACAGTCATCAACAAGATATTATTGATGCTGATACAATCAGTCATTGAACCATAATGGTCAAGAAAACCATTTTGTGTACGCTACTGCTGCTCAAATTTAATTTGTCAAATCTATAAGACGATTGGAGTTCTCCATGATTATTGTATCACCCTTGTTATCTATATAATTAAACGTGTCATCTTGACCACTTCCTGTCTGCGCTGTATATTGATTTTAGAAAAAAACGCTACCATATATCGTGATGAATTTTGGCCATCTTACTCACAGTCCTCCTCCGCTGACAGGGCCCAGAGGATTTTTCCCATCAATGAAAAATAAAAAAGTTATGAGTGTTTAAAAAACCTTGAGATCCTCTTGCCTATCAATCACTGTGATGAAGGTAACGCAGTAAGATTGCGAGGGAGCGGCCACGACTCTCATTCCAAGCTGTGAATCAACTGAACTGTGAATCTGCAATGTACTTGCAATAAATGATTTGTTAGCCCTTAATGAAAATGAAATCAGCTGTTTGGCCTGCCCTGTGCTTAAAACTGCAATGGAAATGGAAATGAAATGAAAATGCAATGAGCTGTTTGGCCTGCCCTGTGCTTGAAACTGCAATGGCAATGGAAATGAAATGAAAAGGCAATCAGCTGTTTGGTGTGCCCTGTGCTTGAAACTGCAATGGCAATGGAAATGAAATGAAAATGCAATGAGCTGTTTGGCCTGCCCTGTGCTTGAAACTGCAATGGCAATGGAAATGAAATGAAAAGGCAATCAGCTGTTTGGTCTGCCCTGTGCTTGAAACTGCAATGGCAATGGAAATGAAATGAAAATGCAATGAGCTGTTTGGCCTGCCCTGTGTTTGAAACTGCAATGGCAATGGAAATGAAATGAAAATGTAATGAGCTGTTTGGCCTGCCCTGCGCTTGAAACTGCAATGGAAATGGAAATGAAATGAAAATGCAATGAGCTGTTTGGCCTGCCCTGTGCTTGAAATTGAAATGGAAATGAAATGAGTTGTTTGGCCTGCCTGAAACCACTAATTTCGGCCCACAAGGCCCCTATTAGCCTAGAGACCATTCCCTTTTGCCCAAAATGCCAGTATTAGCCCGGAATGAGCACTTTGGCCCTAAAGGCCCATGCCAGGCCAGGAAAAGTCCAGAAAAAGTGCCTTTCACTGAGATTTCACAGATTTATTTTAAGAGCCCCTTCGGCCCATCAGGCCTGTACTAGCCCAGGGGGGTCCCTTCGGCCCATCAGTAAGTATTCCCCCTTCATTGGCTCCCTGTGAGATCCAGACCAGGATAGACTTTCCTCTTTCATTGCTGTGATCTGCAGAAAAAGATGAAAAATGTCTAAAATTGATTCTCCACCCTCTCTCACTTCTCTCTCTCACAGAGTCTCTCACCTGTTTTGGGCAGAATTTCTGGCAGTTTCTGAGCTTCCAGCCCATCAGGCCTGAGTGACTGGGCTGCTAGCCCACTAGGCCTGAGTGACTGAGCTGCCAGCCCAAGAATCCATTCGGCCCACAATGTCCATACTAGCCCTCTGGAAACCAGTCCCTTCAGCCCACAGCACCCATACTAGCACTCCAGAAAGCCCCCCCCCCCCCCTCTCCCCACTGGCCACCAATATTGGAATTGGTGGAGAGCTGGAATATTGCATTGGGGGACCAGCCCTCCCATGTGAACATGGGACCCAACGGGTCCCACTTAGTCTAGTCAATATATATATTTTAATATCCTGATTCATTCTATTCCCTACATCCCAATACTCTCTGGAGGGGTGAAGGAGGTCCCTCTTCCACCAACAGTTTCTTACCCTGACTGTCTCTTTGTTCCACCTAGATTAATACCACTTGATTTTCTGTGCTCAGATCTTTTCTCTCCCTTGCCATTATCTCATCTCTTATTGTTAGAGATACCTTTTTAATAATTTACTCTATTCCACCCCAAGTTGCCTGTATTTGGAATGGAAGATCAAGAAAAATATTCTGCAGAGTAACTTTGTCACTCCAGAATCTGCTCCTGTCATGTTATCAGACAGAGTGTTCCTGATTACAATAAGCTGGTGTATTAAAACAATGTTTCCTCATGTCAAGCACCTTAAACTATCCCCTCAAGTTGCTAATCTTTCTGCTGCTGGAAACAACTGATCTTTATGCACTTTTAACAACATTATTCACAATTTTGAGCACCTCTATTAGATTTACTGCTCCAAAAAGAACAGCTTCAGCTTCTCCAATCTGTTATCATATAAACATTAATACCTGGTGTCATTCTGGTAAATCTTTTCTGGACCTTGATTCCTTAATAATCTTTTGAAATTGTGGTGACCAAAACAGAACACATTACGCATGAACTTCGAGATCCATTTTGCTTGTTAATACTTCTTAGAATGTTATCAATCATTGTGTACATCATGAATGTATTCGTCCTCCTAAAATATATCAGCTCATTTTGTTTTAGGATTAAATTCAAACTTAGCTCTGATCATTTTGCTTTGGGTTCATTAGTTTAAGGAGTGTTCACCCGATGCCGGAGTTCACCCAATGCCTTTCTATCATTGTTTTCAAAGACTGGTTTTGCTGGAATGTCAGGTGTTTGCTTTCTCACCAAGTTCTCTCTTCACGACTGAGTCAAAGCCCAAATCTTCATGGAAATCAGAAGAAATGTTATAAGGAGACCATAAATACTGATCTAGACACTGAAAATGGGAGGTATAAGCAAAGGTACCACCACTCTGTTGGCAATGTCCATGTGAATGGTCCTCCCACTTGAAAAACTTTGCTACTTCTGATGCTGATGGATTAGATGATGAAGAAGGCTTGTGGAATGCTCGCATTCATAAGTCAGGGAAACAAGTATAGGAGTTGGGACATTGGGTTGCAGTTAAATACAAGATATTGTTGATGCTGATACAATAACAACAGTTTAAAGACATTTGCACAGGTAAGAAAGATTTACCTGCCATCTGCTACATCTGTGCTGAGTTGTGTCTTGAAGATTGGGCTCATGCTCCACGTTAAAGCCCAGAAACTGCCCTAACTCTGGGTAAATACAAACAGCAAGTAAGACCCCCATTCTCAAGGGTTTTGCCAAGCTGTCCTTGACTCTTTCACCAACGAGATAACACACCAGACAGGATTTGTGTTGATAATTAAAGAAATGACTGCCTGTCGCACCAATATTTTATTGTTCTATAGTGAAAAGGAGAACAAGAAGTCCCATTATATTTGGTTGACTCCTGGTGGTTACAATAGGATGAATTGTATTGGGACTTCTAACTGTTGGATGTAAGAGTCTGTCCACTTTTTTGGCAGATAGTAATTAAGGGGAAAGCGAGACTTTATTTTTAGATACTAGTTAGCTGGTTCCAGAAACATAAGGTGTCAAATGAATCAATGTCAACGTAAATGGAAGTACTATCAATGAAACTAACCTCTGAAAAACTTAGTACAAAGGAATATTTGTCTAGTTTGTGCCATTATATATTTAATATCTATCTAGAAAATGGTTGTGAAATTAAGGTTTAATAAATATATTAAGTATTAATAGCATACCCTCCCAAAAATTAATCCATGGTTGGCGGTACTATGTACCAGTGCATTATCTGCCCAGTGTCATAATATACCCAAAATTAATTTCATGAACATCTATTGAAGCTCTAGTTTAGTGCTGCTGACCAAGGGTGAATTTCCAGCCAATCCTTTTCAGTTATTTCCAGGAAGACCTTATCCTGTTGAAAATAACTGAGTCAACATCCATATTAATGTACAAGATATCAGGATTTTAAGGCCAAATTAATTTCTTGACAAAAATAGTTAAATTAGTTAATTTTTGTAAGTGCCGTCAAATTTCTGATTTACCTGTGAATGCAGATATCCCAAAAGTGTCGGCTGCTCTTAACCCCTGATTTCCTGACCATTCCAGCACTGATCTCCAGTGGCAGAGTACACTCTTCTGCCAAGTCTCCAGCTCTTCATTTGGCTGCTGAACCTTCACAAGGTTAAATGAACCATCAGGCAAAAACTGAGAGATACAGAGGTAAGCATTTTAATCGTTTGAAGTCTGTGATATTCATTAAAGTGTGTTAATCTTCTTGTTGATTATCAATTGTTTTTAAAGTTTCTGAATGACAAAAATATTAATGATTTTAACTGGTGTGGCAGCTGCCAGAAAACAGCTGTTACATCAGGTCCATACTCAGGCATGATCACATGCAATACTCTTCCATAATGTAGTCTTGCAATTTAGAATTCAGGACAACTTGAGGGGGCAAATCTGAAACCAAAAGCAAATCGGCAAAATTTAGGCAGTATTTTCCACGTTGGTACGGAGGGAGTGATACTTACTATGTAGTTCAGGGGATTGTTTGCCAAAGTTAGTAAGTTCTAGCTCTGTGTGAAAGCTTAAAACAATGCAAGAATATTCTTAAACAGTCAGTCATTCAGCAACACCTGATTGATCCACTTTTTCCGATAATATTAAATTAATATTTGACCAAGCATCATTTTCTTCATTTGTTTTCAATATCTGGAGATCTTTGGCAAGGACAGGTTTATTATTTATCGTTAACTGTCCCTGCTTATGAAAAAGACAGATCATATATCTTAGCTATACCTCTCATAACTTAATAAGCCTCAATAAGATCACACTTCAACCTCTGACATTGCAATTAGTATCAACCCATCTTATACAATTTTTCTTTATAAGTAAAGCCCTCCATTCTAAGTGAAATCCTGGTGAATCTCTTCTGCACTCTTTTGAGTGCCACTATATTTTTCGTGTAAAGTGGTGAACTATACACAATACTCCAAGTTAACTCTGACCAATGTTTTGTCCAGCTGCAGCAGGACATTCCAACTCTTATACTTAATGCCTTGGCCAATGAAGGCAAGCATGCCAAGTACTTTCTTTATTATACTATCCGCCTACATTGTCAGTTTCAAGAAACTATGAACATGCTCTAAGTCCCTCACCACATCAACGCATGAGGCCCTTCCCATTTACTCTACTTGTCCTATTAGTATTTGTCGCCCCAAAATGCACAACCTCACACTTGACTGAATTAAATTCCAATTCCTACCACTACACACAGTTTTCCAATTGATTTACATCCATCTGTATCCTTTCACAACCATCATCACTGTCTACTAATCCACCGATTTTTGTGTCATCAGCGAACTTACCAACACTCCACCTATGGTCTCATCCACGTCACTTATATGTATATCACAGAGAAAAAGCTCTGGTCAGGAAAAAAAAACCTTCACTCATCACCCTCTGCCTCCTATCGCCCAACCGATAATGGATCCAGTTTGTTAGCAGATGTTGCATTCCATGCATCCTAACCTTTCAGGCTAACCTATCATAGGAAACTTTGGCAAGCGGCTTACTAAAATCCATGCAAGTCACATCGACTAGCTGCCTTCATAGATTTTCTCAGTCACCTCCTCAAAGATAAATGCACATTTGTGAGTCAGGAGTTCCCCTGCACCAAAAGCATGGCAATTAATCTTCCAAGTGAACATAGATTCCCCCCACCAAAATGTTTTCCAATACTTTCCTTACTATTGATGCAAGTTTTGTTGGCTTTTTGTTTCCTATCCCTATTATATTTATCCCTACCACCCATTTAAAATACAGAAATATTAGCCATTCTCCAGTATTCTGATTCCTCACCCATAACTTAGATAAAAACATGTCTTAAAGCTGAGCAATCTAGATTTCCTGCTTTCAATGGTAGACATTCAACGTCCACCCATTGAAACCCAACATTTCAATGGGTAGACTTCCTTCCTATCTACTCCTGGTGACGGATATTGAAATCACCAAGCAAAGTAGATGTGTGCCTTTGCAAATTGTAGTGTTTATTTCAAGTTAATTTGAATGTGGATGAATATCAATTAATCCTTTATAATTAATCAGAAGGTGGTAATTTGGAGAAAATGTATTTGTTTGTTTTGTCCTGATGCCACAAGACTTGCTTTGTTCTAGGGTCAAAGCTGACCTCCTACTCCCCCATATCACTGAGTTAGGATTTAACCAGGGCTGATGATGGAGAGGTCTGGCATGTTTTCAGCAAGCTATAATTCCACAAGGATAACTAGGTTAAGCTGTTCTTAATTTATCTTATATCTATAGAATAACTATACTAAGTGGGACCCGTTGGGTCCCATGTTCACACGGGAGGGCTGGTCCCCCGATGCAATATTCCACCTCTCCACCAATTCCAATATTGGTGGCCAGTGGGGGGGCTTTCTGGAGTGCTGGTATGGGTTCTTGGGGTGGCAGCTCAGTCCCTCAAGCCTGATCTGCTGGCAGTTCACTCACGGCTGGTGGGCTGGCAGTTGACTCATGACTATTCCTTAAAATTCCATTTCAAGCAGGGTGCAAGGCCACCAAATTCAAATCCATGTTCCTACCATTTCAAGCAGGGTGCAAGGCCACCAAATTCAAGTGCAGTTTCTTACCACTATGAGCAGGGTGCAAGGCCACCGAATTCAAGTGCAGTTTCCAACCACTTCAAGCAGGGTGCAAGGCCACCAAATTCATGCAGTTTCATACCACTTCAATCTGGATCCAAGGCCACCAAATTCATGTGCAGTTTCATACCACTTCAAGCAGGATGCAAGGCCGCCAAATTCAAGTGCAGTTTCATTCCACTTCAAGCAGGGTGCAAGGCCACCAAATTCAAATGCAGCTTCATACCATTTCATGCAGGGTGAAACCACCATAAAACCACACAAAACACCAAACCCACAGTTCAGTAGACATTCAGTGAGTTCAGTTGATTCACAGCTCAGACAGAGTCATGACCTCTCCCTCCCCCATCATGCAGAGACTGAGCCACACGCACACTTCCGGGTTTTCGAACCCCTCCCCCTCCCCCTCCCACCGGAAAAGGTATGGCTTTCAGGGCGTGATTGAGAGGAGAGAGATTCTCAACATTTTTTAAACACCAATAACACTTTTATTTTTCATTGATGGGAAGAATTCTCTGCACCTGCTCAGCGGAGGGGGAACCGAGTAAGATTGCCAAAAATCAGAGCCGTAAATGTTAGCGTTTTATCTAAAATCAATATAGAGTGCAAACAGGAAGTAAGTGCATTTGCAGTAGTGCCTTTTAACTTCAAGCCAAAGCACCCACGCCGCCATTTGCAGTAAGTAGTGCCTTTCAACTTCAAGCCAAAGCACCCAAGCCACCATCTGCAGTAAGTAGTGCCTTTCAACTTCATGCCACCATTTGCAGTAAGTAGTGCCTTGCAACTTCAAGCCAAATACCCAAGCCAACATGTGCAGTAAGTAGTGCCTTTCAACTTCAAGCAAAACACCCGCCACCATTTGCAGTAAGTAGTGCCTTTCAACTTCAAGCCAAAGCTCCCAAGCCACCATTTGCAGTAAGAAGTGCCTTTCAACTTCAAGTCAAATCACCCAAGCCACCATTTGCAATAAGTAGTGCCTTTCAACTTCAAGCCAAAGCACCCAAGCCACCATTTGCAGTAAATAGTGCAACCTCAAGCCAAAGCACGCAAGCCATCATTTGCAGTAAGTAGTGCCTTTCAACTTCAAGCCAAAGCACCCAAGCCACCATTTGCAGTAAGTAGTACCTTTCACCCTCATGCCACCATTTGCAGTAAAAGTAGTGCCTTTCAACTTGAAGCCAAAGCACCCAAGCCACCATTTGCAGTAAGAAGTGCCTTTCAACTTCAAGCCAAAGCACCCAAGCCACCATTTGAAGTAAGTAGTGCCTTTCAACTTCAAGCCAAAGCACCCAAGCCACCATTTGCAGTAAGTAGTGCCTTTCAATTTCAAGCAAAGCACCCAAACAACCATTTGCAGGCAGTGCCTTTTTACTTCAAACAAACCATATTTTCATTTTCAAACCACATTAAGGGTACTCAGTTGTGTGGACATTCGTTCAGTGTTATTCAGAGCTCAGAGAGACGCGACCCTTGGCTTCATCCATCTTGCAGAGACTGTGAGGCACACCACATCCTGGTTTTATAGTCCCACCCCCTCCCTCCAGCAGGTGCAGTAGAGAGAATGGTGATTTTTTTTAAACTTCAAGCCAAAGCTCCCAAGCCACCATTTGCAGTAAGTAGTGCCTTTCAACTTTAAACCAAATCTCCCAAGCCACCATTTGCAGTAAGTCGTGCCTTTCAACTTCAAGCCAAATACCCAAGCCACCATGTGCAGTAAGTAGTGCCTTTCAACTTCAAGCAAAACACCCAAGCCACCATTTGCAGTAACTAGTGCCTTTCAACTTCAAGCCAATGCTCCCAAGCCACCATTTGCAGTAAGAAGTGCCTTTCAACTTCAAGCCAAAGCACCCAAGCCACCATTTGCAATAAGTAGTGCCTTTCAACTTCAAGCCAAAGCACCCAAGCCACCATTTGCAGTAAATAGTGCAACCTCAAGCCAAAGCACCCAAGCCAACATTTGCAATAAGTAGTGCCTTTCAACTTCAAGCCAAAGCACCCAAGCCACCATTTGCAGTAAATAGTGCAACCTCAAGCCAAAGCACCCAAGCCACCATTTGCAGTAAGTAGTGCCTTTCAACTTCAAGCCTTCTGAGTTGAAAAACCACATTAAGGGTACTCACAGTTGTGTAGACATTTGTTCAGTGTTATTCAGAGCTCATAGAGACGTGACCCTTGGCTTCATCCCTTGCAGAGACTGAGTGAGGCACACCACTTCCTGGTTTTATAGTCCCTCCTCCTCCCTCCAGCAGGTGCAGCAGAGAGAATGGTTGGTTTTTTTAAACTTCAAGCCAAAGCTCCCAAGCCACCATTTGCAATACGTAGTGGCTTTCAACTTTAAACCAAAGCTCCCAAGCCACCATTTGCTGTAAATAGTGTGTTTCATCCAAGCCAAATCACCCAAGCCACCATTTGCAGTATGTAGTGCCTTTCAACTTCAAGCCAAAGCACCCAAACAACCATTTGCAGGCAGTGCCTTTTTACTTCAAACAAACCATATTTTCATTTTCAAACCACATTAAGGGTCCTCACAGTTGTGTAGACATTTATTCAGTGTTATTCAGAGCTCAGAAAGACATGACCCTTGGCTTCATCCATCTTGCAGAGAGTGAGTGAGGCACACTACTTCCTGGTTTTATAGTCCCTCCCCCTCCCTCCAGCAGGGGCAGCAGAGAGAATGGTGAATTTAAAAAAAATATTAATATATTTCTGATTTGTCATCGATGGGAAAAATCTTCCGCACCCGTAAGGCGGAGTGGGGCTCTGAGCGAGGTGGCCAAAAATGACGGCCGTAGGCAGTGGCGTTCTGCCGGAAATCGCAGCACAGTGGGCCAAAAGCGGTCAAGATCAGAGATTTAGTAATATAGATTGACAGAACTGTACAACACTAAAACAGGCCCTTAGACCCAACTAGTCCATGGTGACCAAGTTGCTTTGCTGAGCAAGTTCCAGTTGCTGCAACTGGCCCATTTCCCTCTCAACCTTTCCTATCCATCTACCTGTCCAAATGTCCTTTAAATGTCATAATTGTACCCGCCCCTACCACATAACCTGGTTGCTCATTCCATGCATGCACCCTGTTCTGTATGAAAAAGTTGACCTCATAATTGCCTGTGCCTGGCCCATATCCCAATCTATGTATATGTCATAATGCCTTCTAAATGTTGTAATACTACCCGCCTCTATCACTTTTTCAGGCATCTCTTTTCACTGACCCACTCCAAACAGTGTGAAAAACTTGCCCCTCGGGTCCCTATCCACTATCACCTTAAATCTTTGCCTTCTAGTTTTAGATCCTCCTGCCCTATAAGACCACCTCTCAGCCACCTCTACTATAAGGGGAATATAAAATAGCTACCCAGCCTCTCCTTGTAACTCAAAACCTCCAGACCCAGTCTTATACTTGTAAATCTTTATACCCTTTCCAGTTCAATGACATCCTTCCTATAACCGGGAAGCCAGTACTGTGCACAGTTCTTCAAATGTGCCATTACCAACGTCTTGTACAGCAGTAACATGCCATCCCAACGCCTGTGTTTAATTCCCTAGTCAATGAAGGCAAGTATGCCAAACACTTTATTCAATACCTTGCCTAATTGTGTAGCAATATAAATATGTAGTTGCACCCGTTGGTCTTTCTATCCAATAATTTTCCCGAGGATCCTATCATTTACTATGCAAGTTCTCTTCTGATTTGTCTTACCTCGTATTTAAACTGATTTAAACCCCATCTGTCATTCATCACCCATAGGCCAGGTTATCAAGAACACATTGTAATCTTACATAACCTTTAGCACTATCTACTATATCACCAATTTTAACATCTTCCACAAACTTACTAACCATTAGTTACTAACTTACTAACTTACTAACTTACAAACTTACTAACTATTTGTTACAGAGATAGGTTGAATAAGTTAGGTCTTTATTCTCTGGAGCGCAGAAGGTTAAGGGGGGACTTGATAGAGGTCTTTAAAATGATGAGAGGGATAGACAGAGTTGATGTGATCAAGCTTTTCCCTTTGAGAATAGGGAAGATTCAAACAAGAGGACATGACTTCAGAATTAAGGGACAGAAGTTTAGGGGTAACATGAGGGGGAACTTCTTTACTCAGAGAGTGGTAGCGGTGTGGAATGAGCTTCCAGTGGAAGTGGTGGCGGCAGGTTCATTGGTATCATTTAAGAATAAATTGGATAGGCATATGGATGAGAAGGGAATGGAGGGTTATGGTATGAGTGCAGGCAGGTGGGACTAAGGGAAAAAAATTGTTCGGCGCGGACTTGTAGGGCCGAGATGGCCTGTTTCCGTGCTGTAATTGTTATATGGTTATATGGTTATATGGTTATGCCATCTGCATTCATATCCTAATCATTTATATAAAGAAAGAACAACAGTGGACACTGCGCCAATTCTGTATTACCATTTTTGTTCTTATTTATAGCACTCCAACTGAGATCTTTCCAAACTGTTTTGCGCTTGGGTTGAGTATATATTGCATTATTTTCCAACCTTAGTACAATGATACTCTTATTAAGAACACCAACATTCCATTTGACTGTTGTTTAAGTATCTGGTTGGCCAAGGCTCCTCGGAAATATATTTTTCTAGATTTTCAACACTTAAAGAATAGTCTATTATAAACTTCCTAAATCTCATTTACGCAGATTTAAATCTATTTAACATAATGTTGTTAATTTGCATAATTTATTAATATCTCTTTAGAATTTAATGTTGCCCCTGCATTAGCTACAGTAAAATTGACCTTTAGGTAATTGACAGAATTGTTTATCATTCAGGTGAAACGTAACAGCATGGGACATCTCAATTCACATCCTTGCGTCCGAGTAGCTGACCATTTCCCTACTCTCTATCTCCTGCCATTGGGATAATTTCCACCCACTTCATTGAATTGCTTTCAATTTATGAGCAGTTTTAGCTGATAGTGTTTTATAGAATCTTCAAGAAATGCTTTCTGGATATCTGATAAATACATTTCATACATACAATAAATAATTCCCTGTTCTATTAGATGGTTACCAACTAAGATGGTTGTGAAACCATCACCACAATAATTTGATACACTATTTTAAATTGTTGACTCAGCTTGCTGTACTGTCATGTGACATCATAAGCACAGTTAGATCAAATTTACTTGAAATTAAGGAGGTGAAATGTGTGAAATGCATTAGCATTTGTAGAGGTCGTCCCGTTTGTGATATACAAGACACGTTCTTATAAATACATTCCAAATATATGTGTAGGTGGGCATATTCCACAAACAGAACTTAGTGCATCACATCACTGTTATATCCCAGCTAACCTGCTATTTTGAGGACATGAAGGGAGTAATTTTAGTTTCATAGCTGCTACATTTGTTCTATGGCCAAAAATTTAGAAGTTCCATTCAAAAGTTTTTAAATATTACATGAATTAAAGGATATGGAGTTGTGGCAGTTCAGACATGAAAGATTAACCATTTTCTTATTGAATAGCAGAGAAGGCATGAGGGGCCAAATGTCTTCCTCTAGCTTCGATTCTGTATGTTTTTATGTATAAATGGGATGCCCACTTCCCGATCCCATTATAGTCCTAATCAGAGTATGCTCACTTCTATTTTGTGTGTGGTAAACATCAGCTCAAGTGCCTATTTGTTTTTGGCACAAGCCTTGCTATCGTATGCAAAATGAAAAATGTTATAATGTTCAACATAGCTAACTGCAGTCATATAGATGTTTAATTTCATATTTATGGGCATCAATAAAGAGTTTCGGTAAAATTATTTTGCTCCACTACTATTATGCTGCTTTTAATTTTTTTTTTTATTTTAAACAGGTTTATGATTGTTTTAAAGTGGAGCACAAAGGAATTTTACTCAACACTCTTCACCAGTGCACTAGCAAAGGAAATTAAACCCCCTACTGTTGAAAGACGGGGCCTTTGTAGACCTTTAGGGTAAAATTGATTTAATTTTGAACCATGCCCCTTACTGCAAAAGTAATAATAATCTACCAGGCAAACACAGCTGAGAATTCACACAGTTCACATGAAAAGCAGGCATGGAAAAAATATATATCGAAGAGCAATACTTTTAGATTTCATTGGTCTTTCCACTGTCCATGAGAAACCGCCAAACACTGATGAATCAAAGACAATTTCTAAGAAATGCACACACCCCATGCTTCAGTAACAAGTAAAGATCATACTCTGAGGACATCAATATTAAATATAAGCTGCTTTCTTCTTGCTGTGTCCTTCTTTCCTAAGGCAACCTGCATGCTTTCTGTGATGTTCAAAATGTATCACATCTACTAAAATAGTAGAAATGAGTTGGGCATAGCAAATATTCCCAATTCTTAATAACTTTGGTAACACTAAAAAAAGTTGCCCACGTTCCCCTCAAGATTTTGTTTTCAGATCATTAAGTAAATCATAACAAATAATAGCCATTATTTTAGTTGGTATAGAGATAGGGAGTTTGATGCATACGGCTTTAATAGGGGAAATAAGTCACTACAAGATCTAAATATTATGAAACATATCATGTAATATTAATATTTAACAGCAAACACCAATGCTATTTTAAAAGGAAGCAATTTTGCCTACAAATTATATTATCACTGATGATGCATATTAATTTCCTATGAAGACCACAATGTTGACTTTAATGCTATTACATGGTCATGATAGCTAATTTATTATGAAACCTGGAAGTACTGAGATAGTTCCACTCCCCTCCCCCGTCAACGCAAACCAGTTCTTTGATAGTCATGTGTTACAAATAACTATAGGGCTTTCAATTTTACCACGCGTAGTCTTCTATCTATGATATTATTATCAACATAATAATATGTTACATAATGTTGTTGTGTTCTGGAATGCTGTCAAAGTTTGAAGCATTTAGGTTACATATGTGCCACAATAAAGTAGTTTTTTAGTAGCTTGAAATTATTTCAGTAAGAAGTGTGCTTATAAGATCATCAAAATAGTAATCTCTTTTGAAACATGACATTTCTCTATATTTTACATTATGGAAAGTTATAACTGCAGTATGCAACTAAAGTGATGATGTAAAGCATGGATTATTTTACTGAAAGGTTTTTCTTTTTTGTCAAACAGAGAGAAGATCGTATATTGGGAGTTTAAAAAAAACATAAATGTCAAACAAGTTTGCCCTGTGTTAGAAAGCACAACCAATGGTAAACCATTGGATACTCTATCCCCTGCTGAGTTGCCTTTCCAGCAGTCTGATACTGTGCCAAAGCCTCTTACAAGTTCTGAAACAAAGCTCAGGGCTACTCCCACCATCCATTCTGGTTTGTATCAAACGACAATTTCAATGCTTGTGTATTTGTGTTTCCCACTGTTTACATTTACTTTTATTTGTAAAGCCACAACAGCTTTAAAAATAAATGTTTGAACATTTCTCCTATATGCTTCATACATTGCTCCGACTACTTCAGTTCCTGTTTTAATTGTTTGAAAGTTATGAAATAAAAATCATTACAAAACTGAGGGTATACTATGGAAATAACGCCCTTTATTTTTTATCAGTTTGGTTGAAAGGTCTGCTTTGAACAAGTTATAAGATAAGAAAATAGAAATGCTCCAGGGCAGTGTTAAACCATGAATAATGAATTAATTCAGAAGAATAATCAAATTCATTCTTTCTGTATCAATTCATGGTGATTCAAGTTAAGGCCAATCAAGTATGTGAAGTATCTCAAGCTTCAGTGGCAGCTGTTGCTATTTCCGAGCCATTCACTGCAACCCTGAGGGTTAATCTTTTGAAGAAGGGAAGCAAAATGACGCTTACCAGGAACATCCACCACAATCGTATCAACATAGCAATAGGGTTTGCGGTAGTGACGGTGTTGTTGGATTGTGGGGCGGGGGGGAGTGGGGTGGATGTGTTGACTGTTTTCCAGATTCTTCAGGATGTCAAGTGTATTCTCACGTTTGATTCTATCTTGAGCCTCTAGTGCCAAAACATATCAAGAAGCCTGAATTAGGGAAGAAAATGTTTCACTGCTACTTGTCAAATTTTTCTTTCTTATTTAAAAAATTAATTTTGTTTCAAGTTTTCTAATTCTCTCTTTTACAAACATCATTGATTAATAATGTAAATACTACTTCTGTATCACTGCACTAAATGTCCATGTTCCTACAGCAATAGTGTAAATGTTCACATCGACTCCTATACATTATTTAAAGGACACATAAAATTGAATGCATGCATTACAGTTTCAGGCATAAAAATATAGCTCACTCAAACTGCATTTCAAGATCTATAAGATAGTTATTAATATTACAAAGAGATATTCTGGCAAACAAATCAGGATTTTGGTCCTTAAAAATAGGAAGGGTCACTAAACTGCAGAATAATAAACTGCACATAATAATAAACTGCAAAGTTTTATTAAATCCAATTTCCAATTGTAAAATGTGTTTAGAAATTACACACTACTTCCATAATCATAGCTTCCTCCCTACATTAAGTTGAACAAAAAGTATTTTGGATACTTCAAAATGTAAAGAGTGCAACACAAATAATACATTTATGAGATAACGCTATCTCATATGAGATAACGGATGCTGCTGCACCCGCTGAGTTTCTCCAGCTTTTTTGTGTACCTAATACATTTATGACTTACTTTGCTTGGCACTAAAATCATTCAACATTATTTATTTAAAACTCATCAGAGGATAAGTTTTAACAAAACATATTTGTTTGGATTTAAGAAAATATTTCCTCCTCACTATCAAACACAGGTACACCCAAAGGTACTTAGCTCCCTGCTCTACTCACTTTATACCCATGATTGTGTGACTAAGCACAGCTCCAATGCTATCTATAACTTTACCAATGGCACCACTGTCATCAGCCCAAGTGTTGATGATTCAGTGTATAGGAGCTAGATGGGATCTCTGGTTGAGTGATGCTGTAACAACTGGTTGGTCAATATCAGCAAAACCAAGGACTTCGTAAAGTGCCAGTTTTCATTGGAGGGCCATATGTCGGATTAAAGTCTTGGGCTCAGCCCAGCATTCAGGCTTCTTCTCGCTGCAGGAGGTACAGACGCCTACAGTCCCACACCACCCAGGTTCAGGAGCTGCTATTTCCCAACAACTATAAGATTCTTGCACTAAGCTGCACAACCCTGATCCTACCTTGTAATGGACCAGGTCGGACCATCTCTTAAACTCCCGTGTACTTGTTTTTCGAATTGTTATTTTTGTCCAAATGTCTTGTTTTTTGTGTACTATCTTTTGTTTTCACTGTTGTAACTTATTTCTAATTTACATATAATTTACACATTTGTTTGTCGCTTGAGCCTATGTACCTGTGAGGCTGCTGCAAGCAAGATTTTCATTGTAGCCATGCTTCACCTTGTTTGTAGACATCACAATTAACTCAACTCAACTTGACTTGCTTGAGTCGAGGAATTGATTAACTGAAATGTAACCAAAAATACGTTGTTTTGTTAGCTGGTGTAGTTATATCCATATGTTTGCAGCAAAGAGATAACAAGCAGTAGAATTTAATGAAATGGCAATAGAATTAAGCCATTTAACATCCTCCACAATATTGATTAACTTATTAACTGTTACTTACATATTTTTAAATAATTCTTCAATTTGCATTCTTTTAGTTCTCTTCGCCATTCCCTTTTAAAGATACACATGTATAAAATTACTCCAGTTCTTGGGAGTCACTATTGGTCATAATAATTAATTGTCTTCATCATAAAAGTTATAGGATAAATCAATGCTCTCCCCACCACCACACCAAAATTAAATTGTCTTTCTTTCAATCACAAACTTAATTAAGCCCCCAGTAATTATAGTGATGTATGAGTAATTTTACAAGTATTCATATGGTCAGAAATGTAGCACATAATAGATTATCTTTCTGATATTATATATTCCACCAACCATGGAGAATTTCAGGTTGGAGGAAATTACAATGAATGTTTGTTGGAACAGCATTTGTTCAGTTAAGAAACAATACTGCCTCAATCTTAACAAGATTTGACCAAATGCAGTAAAGCCTCCATCATAACAACATAGAGCTTTCCTTGAATGTGATTTGGGTCTCTCATAGGTCTGAAAACCGATTCACAGGGCAGCCTGACTTAAAATGTGAGGAAAGTTGGGTCGGTCAATACTTCTCCATCACAATTTTAACTCCACTTTTCGATTATATCTCAAACTAGGTACAGCAAGACTGAAGCACTCTTGGAAAAGAAATGTGTTTTCTTTTATGTCCTCATATTATAATTTACTATGATCTCTTTTAACATTATGTCAGATAATCTGGATCAGAGCATATGGCAGAATTAATTCTGGGTTTTCAAATATGCACAGTTAAGGTGGATACATACTTTTAAAAGTCCATTCTATAAATACTGTGACATGTGCCTTTGACGTTATCTCGGAAAGGCAATAAAGATCCTTATTGTCATTCTGTGATGACGTCCAGGGCACTTGCTTGTCACAAAATCGACAGGCCTCACAATTGGAGATTGGATGACCTGCCATGCAAACGTCCAGGAAATAGGCAGGAATGTGTAAGTGATGGGTGGGGTTGTTTTGGAGAGTGACTGGGGTGATATGTGAGAAAGGTAAATGTTTCAGAGGCAAATCCACATCACTTGAAATAGGTAACATCTCAGGGCATGGTGACTAGTTGATAAATATCATAAGTTATATTGAAAGCTGTAAAGTAGGAACACAGCATGTAGAAACCTGAATAACAATTATTGAACAAAGGATATCTGGCAAAAAAACATTGGCAAAAAAATTATTGATCAAAGTAAATCTGGCCATGATCATATTGAATGGCGGTGCTGGCTCAAAGTGCCGAATGGCCTACTCCTGCACCTATTTTCTATGTTTCTATGTTTCCTAAAGCTAACAATTATTCATGGAATCCAGAAGTGCTCTTGACCCGCAGGAAAAAATAAAAATTAAATTAAATATTAGTTGGTTGCACATCCTATCTCCTGGCAAGGTATCATTGTTTCCTTACTCAGGTCTCTTGTTAAAATTTGAATTTAGATTATTTTTACAGCCTTAAAATCCATTTGCATATTTAATAAACATCCAACTACCTCAAGTTTGGGTACACCCACTGCTTGTAAAATCAGGGCTGCCAACATTGGGTGAGAGTTGAGAGTGAGAAATTGCGAGGGACCATAGCGACCGAGGGGGGGAGGGTGTAGGAGGGGGGTGTCCCCCGTCCCACGGTAGGGGGCTTCTGAATTTGTTCAGCTTGAAATTGTGCAATCTGGCGCATCCTACACTATTGGGGCAATTTACAGGTGCCAATTAACCTACACATCTGCACTTCTTTGGAATATTAGAGGAAACTGGACCAACCAGAGAAGACTTACCGAAAGTCACAGAAAGAATGTACAAACTCTGTGCAGACAGCACCCGTAGTCGGTATTGAACTCGGATCTCTGGCGTTGTAATTTAGTTTTTGTTTTTTAGATTTGTTTATTGTCACGTGTACCAAGGTATAGTGAAAAGCTTTTGTTGCATGCTATCCAGTCAGCAGAAAGACAATCTATGATTACAATCGAGCCATTTATAACGTATAGATACATGATAAGGGAATAAAGTTTTGTGCAAGGTGAAGCCAGCAAAATACGATGAAGGTACTATCGAGAGGTAGATAGTAGTTCAGCACTGCTCTCTGGTTGTGGCAGGATGATTCAGTTGCCTGATAACAGCTGGAAAGAAATTGTCCCAGAATCTGGAGGTGAATCTGGAGTAAGGCAGCAACTCTACCGCTGCCCCACTCTGCCATTAAACTGAGGGGGGTAAAGTTTGAAGAAGATTTATGAGGCTTTTTTTTGCAAAGAGAGTGGTAGTTGCCTGGGGAAGTGGTGGAAGCAGAAACAATAATTTATCTATGCTGCTTGAACTTCCACGTTTCCAGTATTTGTAGACCAGGCAGAGAGTGCGTATCTTCCAGTGAGTGACTCATCTCCTTAGATTCAAAACCTTCTCCATCAACTACAATGCACATCAGGAAGAGGATAGAATTGACTGAGCCTCCAACAATCCTAAAAAAACTCAGCATCATCCAGGATAAAGTAGCCCACTTGATTGGTTCTCTATCCATTATTCTAAACATTCCTTCTCACCTCTACCATAGTCATGTGGCTGCATTGTGTGCTTCCAAAACAATGCAGTACACTCCTTGCTTTGGCTGGTCCAACAAGATTTTGTGTCCTCTACCACCAAGACGGACAAGGGCAGCAAATGTATCAGCTGCCAGTTCTCCTCCAAGTCATTCATAATCTTGATGTGGAAATATATACTGATTTTGGCTACTCTTATGGGGCTTTTTCACGGGGCGACTTGACGCAAGAGTTAACCAGAGTTTAACATCGTGGGAACCTCGTGCGATAACAGTACGGCATTCGTGGACCACCGTGGACCACCGTGGCGCTAACGGCAGGTAATCGTGTAACTTGGTGACTCGGGAGAAAATTCAAGCAAGCTTGAATTTCTCCAAGAGTGACTTGTACACTTGTGGTTGAGCATTGCAACTTTATATGAACATAGCGGCCAGTGCGATATCCGTGCGATATCCATAATAACTCTTGCGGTTACCGTGGGAACTCCTGCGAACGGTAAACCTGGAAGCTGGACAGAGGGGACAGAAGGTGAGTAAAAAAGGTGTTCTCAATATCCTTTATAAATGTCTGTATGTTAATATGTGTGTCTTTTCCTCTTGGGCATTACTTTGTTTCTGTTGGTGGCTCCACATTTTATGATAGCCTGAAGTGTGATAAAGCTTTTACCTCAGCAGTTTGATTGTCAGTGCTTGTTTACCTCATTGTTAAATAAATATATTTTTTACTATCAGCTTGATGTCTGCAATTCTTCATTAACACATCACTACAAGATGAATGTCTCTAATGTTATAATCCCTCTCATGCTGAAACACAAAATAGTTGAAGGGAGGTGATATAATCACATTTTCATTAAGTTTCATTTTTGAGTGTTCAGGTCCATCAATTGTTGAGCTATTTAAACGTTTGAAAGTTTCACCTCTCGGTAGAAAATAAAATAAGCCAATCAGCACGGTAAATGTGAGACAAAGTCTTTATTCCTATTTGACAATATAAAAAGACGACTTCTTGCACATATTGAGAGAAGGTGCATCACACCAAACATTAGTCTATAAAAGGGGCTCGCAAACACGAAAATCAACAAATGAGGCACGCTAGATTATTTTAAACCCATTATATTCATTAACCTCCGCAACAAGCCTAAACTCAGGCATTAAAAGGGACAATGCAATGTGCTGAATGGCAGGTTTTGCGGACGAACATCTTATAGGAAGCACTTTTCAGAGGACAACACTAGAAAGTCAGTTTATTTGCTATGCATTTCTGCTAACATGCAGTAGTGTTCCTGTGGTCGGCTACCCATCAATATAGCTGTCCTGCCACGGCACACTCCCCAATTGTGAATTGTAGTAAGCACAGAGATGGCCTCTTTGCTCTTTCACACCCAGTGAGACTTCCTCTTAATTCTCTTTTTAATTAATCTCTCCCTTCTGCCTTCACGCAAGCGTCCTCGATGCACATAGTGGGCTGCTGCATACAGCGCGTCAATGAAAAAAACCACCATCCTGTACTCGAAACTACTTAGTATAGGCATGTCTCCAAATGAGCCAATTCAACCAAGGGAGGATATTTATAGTGTGTGAAAAAAAAAGTGACATCATTTGTGCCACGTGTAGTTCACAATGTTCATTCAAGATTTAACGGGAAAGCTCGGGAGACGGACAAGTCACTCGCACAAATAACGGAAATGCCGAGTACCGTGGGAACTCTTTATCTACACCCCGTTATGTCGTGTGATATCGTGCTAGACCACGACCACTTCACTCTGGTTACATCTTTCGTCAAGTCGCCCCGTGAAAAAGCCCCATTACTGCCACTCGCTTTAATCCAAGTTTACTTAACAACTTGAATTTAAATTTCCAGTTGCCAATATGGAATATAATTCCATGATTCTGGATCAATGGTGCAGAACCTTGGCTGTTATCCACTAACTAACCACTATGTTACCATGTCCCACAGAGAAAACTATTGCTTAGGGAAAACACTAAAGTGACTAATATTTCATACCGCTGCATAGTTGGTAAGTTTCCTTTGGCATTAATACTATGATATTTATGTTCATTTAACTCCTTTGCTCAAGTTATTCTAGACTAATTATCCAATAAAATGCACAGACTGTGTCAAGGGAAACTTCAGAAATATGGAGAATTCGAATATGCAATGGTCTTTGCACATTTTTTGTTAATTTATTGTGGAGGACGAAAAATAACATATTGCAGATATTGCAAGTCTGAAATAAAACAAAAACAATGTTGACATATTAGGTTGATGACCTTTCATCGGAACTCAATTACTTTTCTGATGAAAGATTGACTTGAAGCATTAGCCTCCATAATAGAAAGATTAAACGAGAACTTACCGTTTGAAGTTTTATCTTTATTTTATGAGAAGTTGAAGTGAGGGAATACGTGAAGAGCCCGCCAGCCCGAATGTGCATCAATCTTCAGAGCAGCTGTATGAAACCACAGGCTAGTTGCTGAACCTAAGCTATAGAAAGATTAATGACATTAGAATTACCGAATTATCTTTATGAGAAGTAGGGTTGGGAGTGGAGGGCACGTATTCCCTCACTTCAACTTCTCATAAAATAAAGATCAAACTTCAAACGGTAAGTTCTCGTTTAATCTTTCTATTTATATAGAAGTCACGTGAGTGACTACGTGAAGCCTTCAAAGCTCTGTGGTTTCATGCAGTAACCCAATCTGTGTGTGAAACACTTAAACAGATAAACCATTAATGGTAGAAAAACATGGGTTATTAATACCATGATGCTAACTTGCATACATGGCCATTGTTCTTAACCGGACCATAGTCCCAATTGACTTTGAGTTAGACAATTACTCATGCAACACTGTTCAGAATTCTATCTGCAAATATCCAGACATAATCAACCAAATGTTATAACTTATTAACATGCACTATGTAAGCTTCTTGCTGTATGATGAAATGGAACTATCCATTCTATTGGCTGTTAATGAGCCATCAGCAATATCATGAGAGACTATTGAATAACAATAAAGAAACTATCTTTCATCTCATAGGTACTAGCAAGCTCAGTGTACTTGTATACTTAATGACACCCCCAATCTCCGCTCTGGTGGGTATGCTTTCAACTCCAAATGTACGCAATCATGTTCATTTTGCTTATGAGATCATTCCCATAACAAGCTACCCTAATGTCAGTTATGACCCAGAGACCGAGCCAGAGATTGAGGACAGACCGTGTTCTTTGTGCTGAAATCAGTTGCTAAAAGCATAATCAACTTAAAATATACTGCTCCCATTAGGAATACAGTAGAAGAATATTTGCATAATAATTTACTGATATACATCGCACACTACAATGCGTGTAGGCTTTTGGAGCGGTCATATAAAAGACATCCTGCATAATGTTAGTGAACAGCGGGTGAATAACCAATCATTTATTGTCCCACTTATGGTACTATAGAGAATGACAACGCAGCACAAGCAGTGTCAATTGTGCTATCACATAAACACTTCTCTAAGCCCAAACTGAAGGCCACACAAACCTCTGTAACTTCCATTTAAAAGTAACTCAAATATTTTGTTCACAAACTTCCCATACAATCGTGCAGAGCTAGCTGCCCGAGAAAACAGGCTGCCCCATCCTTAATATCGTAAGAGGTATCTACTGATAAACCCCCTTAAAGTTTTATCAGCTGCAAATTTGCATGCTATCTAAAAAACTCGATGACACAATGCCCTTTGATCTGAGTAGGGCAGAATTAGCTTCCACCACTGGCTTTGTTATCAAAACACCAGATAATGTGCCTCTTGTGTATAGATAGAGTCGCCAGAGTGCGCAACACAATCTCTTCCACCAGCCACTTAATCAGGAATACTGGTATTGAGAGCCTACAGATTATTATAAATACATTTTTGATTCACAACATGAACCTGCAGGTCAGATAAAAATACTATATGCTAGACTGGCTTCCTGCTGGTAGTTACCTATCCCAGAGAGGATGGCAATGATGTTTCCAACGAACTGGCAACTCCACTAACTGAGCGGAAATTTAAACATGTGTTGAGGGAGACTTCAACTACTTCACTCTACTGAGCAGTCTGATAACCTAAATCACAAATATTGAGGCAGTGCTTCCCTGGTCAATATAACCCATATGGCCAGCCAGTTCCATGATGGTCTACCCTGAACCAGGGTAACCAAGCTGTTCCTACTTGGAACTTTGGAACTTACAGAGGTTACTATGCAAGGCATCCTGCCAATGTCTCTGCATTAACCTGATCTTCTCCAGAGACAGTGAAAAGATACTAGACAGCCCATGCTGATAGTAAACCCAAACGTGGGCCGACAGACTGCTCCATTTCGGAGTTTTACTGAGGTTAATAAATAGACCTTACCTGCCAGCATCTCTGAACCCAGGTCGATCTGCTTGTTGGAGCTTCAGCGAAGTTCCATATGCAGACCTTGTCTGACCACATCTTCAGCCCCATGCTTGCCATTCCTTCAGCTGGTGTGATGTTACATCGCTGATGCCGCTGGCCAACTCATCTTGTAGTGGCTTGCCCGTCCCCAAGGGAACAGCAAATTTAGAGGCAAGAGCAGACAGCTCACCCTTATGCGACTCTCGTACATCATGCATTAAAGCATGGGATTCAGGCACATACTCATGTTCGGAGTCAGCTCCATACTGATCTCCGTCACTCCCCTCGATAGAGTGGGAGAAATAGTGCAACCCTGAACCAGGCGTTGCCACAGGTGTATGACTTGAACTGCCTGTGCATGCCTCCATAACACGGAACATATTTTGTGCCATCATCTCCGACACACTACATCCGAGTGGGAGGAATATTGCAACCCTGAACCAGATGTTGCTACAGGCATATGACTCAAACTGCCTGTGCATGCCTCGGTAACATGGAGCACATTTTTTGGCACCATCTCCAACACTCCTTTCATCCGAGTGGGAGGAATATTGCAACCCTGAAGCAGGAGTTGCCACAGGCGTATGACTCGAACTGCCTGTGCATGCTTCCGTAACACGGAGTATAATTTGTGCCACCATCTGATCCATCAGATGTTCCAATTGAGACAAACTGCCAATAGATGTGGGGACAGAATCCCCTTGACCCTAATCGTCCAACAGGACTTGTCTCACAGATTTGACTTTGACTTTGTCCCGACTCGGGTTTGCCAAGCTGCTCCTTCTAGGAGCCGAATCGGAACTAGCTGTGCAGATCGGCGTTGCCAACGACTCTGAAATGGCCGTTGGCTTTCTGCACTGCCGCAGTCCTCTGCTGTCGGTATAAATCATCATTATTTATTGTACCTATCAGACAGGTTGCACCTGCTAGTGACTCCAAGTCCTTGCTCCCTTCTGGAGCCTCAACCGAGTGTTTCAGGGAGGAAATAGAGCGCAACCCTGCACCAAGTGTTGTTTCCTCAGGCCTCTGGCGCCCATATGACCTGGATGAGCCGGCATTATAATCGGAGTTACCTCTTTCCGATACTCCCCTAGACAGAGTGGTAGAAATACTGCAACCGTGCCAGGTGTTGTCACAGCCAAATGGCTGGAGCCATCTGTAATGCCTCCGGTACATGGAACATAGTTTGTACACATGATTAAAAAGAAGCATATCCCCATTAGATCAGAGATTCGACTGCTTCATCGATATCCACATGGTTGGAGTCTCTTATGAAAGAATCTCCAACAGTCCCCTCTACTGAGCGGAAATTATCATGACGCAACCCTGAACCAGGCATTGCTCCACAGGTGTCTAATAGACACAGCTCAAAAAAGGCTTCCCAAGCCAGGAGCTCCTTTCTGGAGCCTCAATTGAGTTCTTAGGGGGGGGAATAGAATGCAACCCTGAACGGCCTTTGGCTGACTCGCTTTCGGAGCATTAATCTGTACAGGCATTGCCCGTAAGATGCTCCGAACAGCCGCATGCTCCAGTGGAGCCCCATTCTGTGCCACAATGGCAAGTCAAAATTTAATACACCATTTGGTGTATGTGTCCCTTGTATCCTTTGTATCCTATCTGCTGCGATAGTCACAAACGTGGCCAAGTAGCAACCGCTATTAAAAACTGCCAGCTCTATTTATAACTGCCCTATAAATAGAACACACCATATGCTGCTCTACAGCGTATGCTGCCTCAGCCGGCATCATCTATGTTTAAAATTGGTAGTTGCTATGGCAGCTGAGCTTACCTGGCGTTCGCTGTCCTGGCCGCGGCTATTTTTAAAACCACCGGCTGCTGCTAATCTTTAGCAGCGATCACTAACCAAGCCGCGCCGGCAGCAGCCCCGCCAACTCCTAATGGAGCCTCCATGGTGGCCTCCAAATCTGGCCGCCTGCTCCCGTTCGGAGCTCCAACGCCGGCAGCCGCAATATTGTATCTCAACTTCTAATGGGGCCTCCGCGGCGGCCTCCAAATCTGTCCGCCTGCTCCCGTTCGGATCTGCAACGCTGGCAGCCGCAATATTGTATTGCAGCTGCTTATAGAGCCTCCACGGCGGCCTCCAAATCCGGCCGCCTCCGTCAGCTACTCCGGGCCCACTGTACCACAGCGACCCGCTGAAGACAAAATTAACTTACCTGCCAGAGCAGTTTCGAACTGCTCCGACTCCCGCGCCATGCCTCGATGTATTGATGCGCATGCGGGCTGGGTATTTCTGTTCGGTATTTCAATTATTTTTTTGTTTGTTCATTATAAGGTATTACATCAGTAAGAAGGGTCCCGATCCAAAATGTTGTCAGTCCATTTCTCTCCAGAGATACTGATCTGCTGAGTTGCTCCAGCACTTTCTTTTGTTTTGCTCAAGATTCCAGCATCTATAGCATCTGTGTCTCCGTTTTACTGGAGAGTCTATGTCAGTTCCTTTCAATAAGGGAAAGAACTATTGCAGGGATAGCGTGGGTTCCCTGTCAGGAGTCTGTCGAGTGATGAATGTCAGGGAGCTTTAGTTTTGCTGGTTATTCACATTATCTCATTCTGTGTCAATGGAATTTCTTTGAGTCTTTAACTTTTTACAATTTTTAGACCACTTGAAGGAAGCAAATGCTTCAGAGCCTTTCATTGTCATATTATATCTATAGCTCGGAGACATATAAATTAAGTTGTACTGATGATGCGGTAATCAGTCAAAGTTATTATAGAGTTTAAAATGAACCTGTGGGTGGAACAATGTATTTGCTTACGTGATATTATGCAAGTGTCCCGAGAAAATCCTGCCAGTTAATGTACAGCTGTTCATTTCGGACATGAAAGTTAGAAGCCAGTGCAATTGATCAATAGGGAGATGTAATATACTGTATCACTGATATGGGCAGTCTCTTCACTGTTCCTCTCTGTTGACCTATAGTATTTAATAATATAGAAACTGTTAATTTGCACTCACTAATCTCAGTTTTGAAGATGGACTTCAAATATGTCAGAGATGTCTGCAGGAATTAAGTTTTCATTACTTCCATTATTTTCACTGGTGAATGCCAAAATTTTGGACATCTGCCCTGTACTGTCTCTAGTTCACAATGTACCAGCATCAAATTGCTAAGGCCAAGATTTAGCACAAAGTCATATCTTTAACTGTTTGCTCAGATGACATAATGCTCTGGACTGAATACTGCTGTTGAATTTCCAACAATTTGGCTGAGATGGAGACAAAGTTTTTCCAAACTTGGCCCTAGTATAGAGAAAGGTAATTGTGTCCAGGATATTCCATATACACTGTGAGACTTTGGTTTTCCATAAAGATCCATAAAGAAAACATTTGATTAGATTGAATGATTCCTCTGAAATCCTGGCAAATCCTTGTGAGCACAGTTGTGGGTAATGTAATTTTCTATGTAGTACCTCTAATTAACTCCAAACCATTTGGATTAATTTACTGCTTCAGGTTAAGGAAACTCTCATTGTGAAGAAAGCCACTGCTGCTTTGATACCCGAAGAATGTTCTGCCCCTCTTGGAAGCTGATCTGCAGTCATAGCCAGCTTTGTGCAAGCTGGTGGCAGCTTTCCTGTTGACAAGAGGAGTTCTGCTGCAGTTGGCATGCAGATTGGAAATGGCATAATCAATTTTTCCAGCGGTACATTGGCAATTTAATGTTCAATAGAGGTGTTTTGATAGCTTGTTATTTCACCACCTTTCACCTCATTCCAGGGTGTGAAGCTAATAAAGTGACATCTGAAGAAATTCTATGGCCAATGAGATGGCCCCTGTTAGCATATCTATAATTTCCCTTCTTTCACTGTCATCTGCTAAGATACTTCCCTTTTGCTACCTGCTGTGCTGGACTCTCTTCACCAGCCTCCATCTGCAACTTCTCCACTTTGAGCTGAAGAACATCCACAAAGGCTGAACCTTCCTGATGGCGAGGTTGCACAGAATACAGCAAATGTTTCAGGTCACACTTGTGCTGATCCAGAAAACAGGATCATGAGGACCGTAGAGTATTTCATTAGTTTCCTTGGTGGACACATAACAATTGTTATAGTGGTATTAAGGTTCACTAATGGGACAATAACAGTAGTCCAAAAGAATGGAAGGAGGAATAGTCCATATCAGGCAACATGATATCTGAAATACAGTATGCAAACAAACAAATTTATTTTTTAAAATAAATCATATGTAGTTACTCATGCAAACCATGTTGAAATTGTCTCTTTGAAGTGAATTACAACACTCAGAGATCAATGTTCACGCCAACCTACTGGTGTTTGCTCAAAGCAATATAGATGATGTCCATTTTCCTTGAGTAAAGAGCATCCAATTTGGCAATGTTACAGCATGCTATAAATTGTAAGACCTTCTTTTAGTATGGCTGATACCTGGAATAATCCAAAGGTAACAGTGACCTTGACAGCAACAGGCAGATCATTGCAGGCATCAATGCAAAGTAACGCATTGCAGGGAAATAGCTCCTATGTATAATGGACTCCTCATCATGGACTCCTCCTCCACTACACCACCTTCAGGTCCTTCAGATCGGCCGACTTGGGGTTGCTTAATGTCCCGCGGTCTAGGCATAAGCTCAGGGGCGACCGCGCCTTTGCGGTTGTAGCTCCTAGACTGTGGAACAGCATCCCCCTCCCCATCAGAACTGCCCCCTCCATCGACTCCTTTAAGTCTAGACTAAAAACTTATCTGTTCTCCCAAGCCTTTCCTGACGTCCTCTGAGTGAGGGTTATTTGTATATATGTATGTAGCTTGCTTGTGTATACTATTCTTATAACAAATGTAAAGCACTTTGGTCAAAAAGAGTTGTTTTTTAAATGTGCTATATAAATAAATGTGACTTGACTTGACTTGACTCATCAACCATCAATCACCCCATTACACTGATCCTACATTAATCCCTTTTTAGTGTTCTCCCCACATTCTCATTAACTCACCCCAGATTCTACCACTTACCTACAGAATAGAGACAATTTATAGTAGCCAATTAACTTATCAACGCACATGTCTTTGGAAGGAAATCAGAACTTCTAGCCGAAGCCCATATAGTCACAGAGAGAACATGCAAACTTTACAGAGATAGCATCTGAGGTCAGGATTGAACCAGGGTTTCTTGTGCTGCAAAGCAGTGGTTCTGCAGCTGTACCAAAAGAACTTGCAGAGATGTCTCCCAGGTATGGAGAGTCAGCTAAGTCACTGTTTTGCACCCAGGACAGATTATTGCAGTGAGGTTGGCACTGCAAATGATGAGTTTGGCCAGTATGTCAATACAAGGATGATTTGACCCGACAGCTTTTTTAATTCCAATGAGCAGGGGTAAAATTAACAGGTTGAAAGTTTAGTACACAGTCCATCCATTTTTCAACCTGTAAATGCTACTCCAAAAGTTATAATATGGATGCAAGAGACATTACAAATGGATAAACCTCTCTGTGAATGCAGATCATCTTTGCAATTGTCCTGGGTTCAATTACCAAAATGTTATGTCTATGTGTAAGATAATGCGCCTGTATAAATGTGTTTTGAGGGAAGAGTGTTGATGATAGGTTGTGAGACAGATGATAGGGGAAGAAGAAAAATCAATGCTAGGGTGTTTATCCTGTGTTTAGCCAAGGAGAGGCAGCACATGAACTGGTGATATATTTTTGGAGCCCAGACACCCTTGCATTTTAAAATGTAAACATTTGGTCAAACGCTCTGTGGATTGGCAGCAATCTGAACTGCACAATATGTTGTGTACTACTATTGATGATTTTGCCAACTTGGAATTTGAGCTACAGGATGACATCTTTAGTGGCAAAATTGTCAGTTAAGAAGCCTGAGATTCCTAATTAGACAAAATGCTGATAAAATGGATTGGAGAAAAATATAAACTACATGTTGAAAAAACTGGGTGATATTTGGCATTTAAATACAAGCATGTGGGAAATCCTGAATAAGTGGTTGTACTTTGATCATATATATATAACAAAGATCAAATGATTAATAAATAAGCGGCCTTAATGACAGAAATAACAATTTGTATCACAACACAATCAACTATACATCTCTTTATATTATTCATTTAATGTATATATGCACTGAATAATATGGCACATGGTGAACTGAAAGGCAAGCATTGTACAATCATTCAATTTTGCAATGACTTTTGTGCTTCTCTGATTCGTGCCAATAAAAACACACACGAGCAATGACAGAGGGAAAGGATTACTTGAAAAACATGATATGATGTGAGTTGTTGCTGCTCTGCTGGAAGCAAGAAAAATTGAGTTAATTTGCTGTACCAGTACCTTGAGAAAATCCCAACACAGCAGCATGACAATTACATCCAGGTGCAAGAACTTAATTCAACAAATTCTAGGCAGATTCCTTCAGTCAATTGCAAATTTTAACCTCAACTGTGACTAAATATGTATGCCCTTGGAAAAATAGACTTTCATATCAGCCCTTGCCAGCAGTTTTATTGGTATGTGTTGATGGTTGGCTTGTAACCGCGAAACTGATATTTTCCAACTGAATGTAACATTTAAACTTGTAACAGCATATTAGAACAGCTGTAGCATCTGTCACCTTGAACATGTTTGTATGTAACTTTAAATATTAAAATTTGACTCTTTAATTCTGATATAAAGTATCTTCATTGGATGTAGTCCCTTCTTTAGGTCTGTTCTGCAAATAGACAATAGACAATAGACAATAGGTGTAGGAGTAGGCCATTCGGCCCTTCGAGCCAGCACCGCCATTCAATTTGATCATGGCTGATCATCCCCAATCAGTACCCCGTTCCTGCCTTCTCCCCATATCCCCTGTCTCCGCTCTCTTTAAGAGTCCTATCTAGCTCACTCTTGAAAGTATCCAGAGAACCGGCCTCCCCGCCCTCTGAGGCAGAGAATTCCACAGACTCACAACTCTCTTATTCTTAAATGTGGCCCCTGGTTCTGTACTCCCCTAACATCGGGAACATGTTTCCTGGCTCTAGGGTGTCCAAACCCTTAAGGGGCTGTCCCACTGCGGTGACCTAATCCGCGAGGTCCGGCAAGTCTGCCCTCGACTCATACTCGCAGCATGGTCGACACAAGGTCCTAGGAGGTCTTCTTCTAACTCTCCTTCATGCTCGAGAGTAGTCCCCGCGTACTCGAGGCCTCAGCTAGGTCAACATGTTGAAAAATGCCCACGAGTAAAAAAAGGTCGCAATGGAAAAAATCGATACTTTTTTTACTCATAGATTTAGTCGAAGTAGGTCGTAGTAGGTCGGCATGTTATTCATAGGTAATCGAGGGTAGTCAAAGGTAATCAAAGGTAGTTGAAGGTAGTCGTAGATAGTCTTCAACATAGTCGAAGGAGGTCGTCTTCACTCTCTACTATTCGGTGTCCAATTTTCCTGAAGCTAGTCGACGCTAGTCGAAGCTAGTCTTCAACATAGTCGAAGGAGGTTGTAGGAGGTCTTCTAAATAGTCGAAGGAGGTCTTCAACATGACATTTTTTCAAACTCCTAAACTCTTTTAAACTCGCCAATTAGGTTGCCGCAGTGGGACAGCCCCTTTAATAATCTTATTTCAATAAGGTCACCTCTCATCCTTCTAAACTTCAGAGTATACAAGCCCAGCCGCTCCATTCTATCAGCATATGACAGTCCCGCCATCCAGGGAATTAACCTTGTAAACCTACGCTGCACTCCCTCAAATGCAAAATGTAACATTCTCCACCTGAATGCAAACATGTTACCTTGCCAGTAGCATAGCAGTTGATTCACTATGCTAATATTCTAGAGGTCTAGATCAATGACCCAGAGGTACAACTTTAAACTTCACAATGGTAGCTATAGCTTTAATTCAGTTAAACACATTTGGAATACAGTGCTAGCATCGTAAAAGAACCATGAAACTACCTGGATAAAAAGAAGTTTGAAAAGTCCACTGGTTACTTCTGACCCTCAGCACTGTGGTTGACTCTTAATACTGCTAGCAAGCCACTCAAGAAAAGATCATACGTTGAGGCAGTACTTTTACAATAAGGGTTGTAATTTCAAAAAAGTTGATAACCACCTTATTATGCATGTAAATTAATGGACAATAAATAATTCCAGCTAGCATATAGATCCCCATCACATCTTGAGGTAAATTAACCCAAAACTTACCGAACATGAACACACTATGTCTTAAAGTAGCAAATAGAGGCAGAGGCAAACAGTTTAGTGTGGAATTTCCAGTGATTTGGATAAAGGCAACAGCAAATATGGCTACCTTTGATCAAGGGCTTATTTTTAAAATCTGGGGAGTACAGAATTAGGGAGAGGTAAAACCAGGATGAATTTGAAAAAGAGGATAAGAATATTTAAATAAAAGCAATGTCAATGCATGTCAGCAAGCAAAAATGATTTTTAACCAGGAATTGGTTTCAGTTAGGTAGCAAAACCAGAATTTCAGAAATTTTCACATTTATGTAGGATGGAAAGTGGGGTTCTTTCAATGAAATGATGTGATGATCAAGTTTAGAGATAACAATGTGTTCACCTTAACTTGCTAAGGGAACCTTGCCTAAAGCACAGACAATTTCTCACAACCCTTTACAAGAGGAGAAACACATGAGGAGAAACAGGGAAGTGAAAATGGTGTAGTAGCCATCCTGAAACAAACAGATAAAGAAACATGGGAACTTTCAAGGGTCTGAGTGGGCCTGTGGTGAGAAACGGGAATATTTTTGATATTTAATGACAAATCATCAAAGGTCTCCAGTGACATTTTCCTCTGGGAGAGCTGAGTTCCGCAAATACATAATCACGTCATTTGGACAATGCACCAGCTCATAATGTTCAGAAATTCATGGGATCAAGCCAAGAATTAACATTTGGCAAAGATCGAAAAGGCTTTTCAACAACATAAATGGTTAGAACATGATTGTGTCAGTTCATAAATAGGACCTTACATTACATGCGCCTGTGACCTGATTATTGTTCATACTACTGCATTTTGGTGAACAGCTTTTGCAAAAGCCAAATGTGCCAGAGACATCGTGTGAGATGAGAATGCACTGGGCAAACCAAATGGAATCAAACCCATTAAGTTGCAGCAAATATCAGTTTTTGTATGTTTCTTTATATCAAGAACATTCACTGAATTTGACAGCCAACTAAAGGGACTTATCCAAGGCACGTCAAATAATGCTTCATTTATGTCACTGATCTATTTGCCATTTAGGACCACTATCAAATTTCTTTATGCCATTTCCAATAAGTTCAAATTATAGAATCAAAATTTATTTGGCATGTTGATGGATCAGCAGAAGTGCGGATAAATTGCCACTAACCAGAAAGTATAAGACCACATTGTAATCTTGTCTCGACTGTATTGTCTTTCTGCTGACTGGTTAGCACGCAACAAAAGCTTTTCACTGTACCTCGGTACATGTGACAAAAAACTAAACCCAAAGATGAATTGATGTTAATGTAAAATGAAGGCACAATGGTTAAATGATCAGACTGCTCTAAAGACCTGGATTAACAAAGCAGAGACAAGAGATCAAATTTCACCAGAGCAGCTGAGGAATTAAAATGTTGTTAATAATCTGGAATTTTGAGGACCTCGTCTTGGTAATGATGCTACTGGAAGCTTTTGTACTGACATAAAAGCCCATCTGCTTCATTGGTATCATTAGGTAGCAATGTTACAAAATTTTGAGATTTTAAAAATCAAGTCTGTAATTTATCCCATCAGATAAAGCATAAAAATAAGTTTAATTTGACACCTAATTCACTTTCATATCTCAAGTATTTAAAAAGTTATGGCCATTTTCATACTCGGAAATGAGCATCTTGTTCCCTATTGATTTTCTATGGACATAACAAAAAAGTTGTGATCGTGAACAGTCAAAAGCCCATAACTTTCTTAAAAATTAAGAGAACTGAATGAAATTTTCAGTTATCATAGATTGAAGCATTCTGAAACAAATATAAAATAATCTTACTTGGATGACCTGAAATTAAAGCATATAATTAGTTAGTTACCTAATTGTAGCTAATTTCAGACTTCAATTACTAGATCTAAACATCTATCCATTTCTTAATAAATGATTAACATTTTAAAATAGCCTAAATGTCCAAATAATATTCACAAATAATTCACAATAAAACATGATTTTTAAATCTCATTTACATTAATTTATAGGCCAAATGGAAGGAATTCAGTGTTCAATTGCTGTAAATAAATGCCCATTTAAATCAGCTTTCCAGTGGGTCCCCGTGGAACGCGCTGGTTTAGAACGTTCACATTGCGGTAGATTTGTGCCCTCAAATGCCCAGAAAAATACTGCGCGATATAATGGGCCCAAAATGAGCTACTCGCAATAGTAAACTTTGTATAACGGGATCTTTAGAAGCCCTTTTTAATGTAAAATTATACAACCTTCCTTCAGTTGTCTGCTTTATGAGACCCTGCGGTTGCTGGCGGTCGCGGGTTTAGAGATTGATTTTTAAACTACTATAACTATTATTCAAGGCCTTTAAACCTAATAATAGCTTTTGCGACGGGGTCTTCCAGCGATTTTTCGTTAATAATTAACTAGGCTGAACATCTTCGATTTGAACAGCCTAGAGAAAATCGCGTTTTAAACCCGCCCCCTCTAAACGGCGCCAAAATCGCGCACACCCGTAGCGGCAGATTTTCAAAGACGCTTCAGGTAGGCTTTGCAACATACCTACATTAGGTAAGACAGGAACTTTTCCTGCACTGAGGGACATAAAAGAGCACATCAACTAAGTGAGGACGATGGAAAATAGCAAAGGCACAGAGTGTACTCTAGTGGGGAGCCTCCAATAACCATCACAAGTGGCATGATAGAACTACTAAAGACAAAGTCCAGAGGAACATAGCTGGAAGATGGGATTCACTCTGCAGGTAATGGATGAACCCATTTAACCTCATCTTCACTGATCTACCGATGGCAAATGTATCTGATAAAAGTCTACATTGGTAAAAGTGAACACAATGACAGTCCCTGTGGAGACAAAGTGCCATCTTCACACTGAGGACACCATCCAGCATGCTGTGTAGCACTACAAATGTGCAAAATGGAATAGTCTCGAACTAGATCTCACAACCTTCAACAATAGCAGAAATGTACACCATCATAAACTGTCTCGTGCCTCTACGTATCCATCCAGTAGACAGAGTTAAACAACCTCAGAACCAACGGATCTGATCAAAGCTTTGCAATTCTCCCACATCTTGGTGTGAATTGTGATGGATAATTAACAAGTGCTAAGGGGAAGTGATGGCAACATGAACATTAATGTGATGGAAAGTAGACAAAAAATGCTGGAGAAACTCAGCGGGTGAGGCGACGTTTTTGGTCGAGACCCTTCTTCAGACTTCAGTCCTCACTGATCAGTCTGAAGAAGGGTCTCGACCCGAAACACCATCTACTCCTTTTCTCCATAGATGCTGCCTCACCCGCTGAATTTCTTCAGCATTTTTTGTCTACTTTCAATTTTTCCAGCTTCTGCAGTTCCTTCTTAAACATTAATGTGCTGGATGTAGTTTCAAGGCAATGTGTATTTATTAGAAACTCATCAGTGGTTGGAGTCTGCCTCACACATGATAAAATGGTTGTGATTGTTGAAGGTCAATCATTCCAGTCCAAAACATCACTGCACAGGTTTTTCAGGGCAGAGATCATGATCAGCCATCTTTAGTTGCTTCATCAATGACCTTCCTTTATTGGAAATCTTCCAAAGGAAATATTAATTGACGATTGTACAATGTTCCATACACATCTTCAGAGCAAATAAAGAAGTCCATGCACCAAGGACTACGCGACATTCAGGCATGGGCTGATAAGTGGCCAATAACCTCTGTGACGCAGAAGTGCCAAGCAATGACTATCCCTGCAAGAATAAATCTAATCACCTACCACTGACATTCATAAGGTAGTTGAGGCCAGTTCATTGGCTATATTTAAGAGGGAGTTAGTTGTGGCCCTTGTGGCTAAAGGGATCAGGGGGTATGGAGAGAAAGCAGGTATGGGATACGGAGTTGGGTGATCAGCCACGATCATTTTGAATGGTGGTGCAGGCTCGAAGGGCCGAATGGCCTACTCCTGCACCTATTTTCTATGTTTCTATGTTTCAATGGCATTAACATTACTGATTCCCCCACACATCAAAATGCTAGGCGTTAGAAAGTCTATGCAATCCAGCCACATAAATACTGTAACTGCAAGATCAGATCAGAGGCAGGTGATCTTGCAATGATCAATTCAATTTCGGGCACCCCAAGGCATTTCCACCATCTATTGACATTATTAGAGGGCATGATGGAATTTGAATCTTCACTTGCCTGGATAAGGCATTGAAACCACTCTCAAGAAACATGATGCTATCCAGAACATGCCTAATTATTTGATTACCTATCAACCATCCTAAACATGAATTCCCTCAACCAAGGGTGGACAACAGCTACAGCATGTACTATCCCCAAAATGTATTGAGTTTACTCATCACCTCAAATGATGTCCTATCCCATCAAGTAGGAAACGAGGACCAGCTGTGTAGGGAATGAGTACCCCAGCACTGTGGGAATACCTTCCCCAAGGCTTGCAGCATTTCTAGAAGGCCATTCACCATCACCTTCTCAAGAACAACTTGGAACGTACAATGAATGCTGAATTTGTCAGCGATACTCAGGTTCTGAAAATGAGCATATTTTCAATTTTCCACCTGGCTGTAATATTGCCAATGTCAACCTATTGTTTGTTTCCTTTTATAAATATACTTCATGTCTTTCTCTGCATTCAATATAGAATCAATTTAATGCATTCACTTGCAATGCATTATCCACCCATGTTTTCATTTTTAAACAGTACATCCATGATTTTACTTCGGAGTCACGTGAGTGACTACGTGAAGAACCCCGCCAGGACGCATGCGTGTCATATCGCTACACGCATTGCAACGAGTCACAGCAGGGGGAACGACGTTCCCCTTAGCGGCAGAATTTGAAAGCCGGGAACAGCAGGTAAGGAGACTCTGCGTTCCTTCCACTTACCTTACAGGTGGAGACATGGACCAGATCCACGAAGGCTGCGAAAAAGCTGGCGGGGGAGAACCGCGGAGTGGCGGGCAGCCAGCCGCAGCAGCCAACGGCACGCCAATCTCCCGAAATGGGAACAGCTGTGCCCGACTTCACTCCCGCACCGGCCACGGCCGGGCGGTAGAGCGAAGCAAAAAACTAACAGAGTCGTTGACTCCAATGAGTCCGACTCTGAATAGCCGCGAGCGGCCAGTGCCCGTGAGCATTGGGGCCGGTTGGAGCGGCTTCAGGAGCAGCCGCGAGCGGCCAGTGCCCGTGCGCATTGGAGCCGTTTGGAGCGGCTGGGAGCGGGGAACAAGAGCAGCTGCGACGGCCAGTGCCCGTGAGCATTGGAGCCGGTTGGAGCGGCTGCAGGATCAGGAACAGCCGCGAGCGGCCAGTGCCCGTGAGCATTGGGGCCGGTTGAGCGGCTGGGGGAACAGGAGCAGCCGTGAGCGGCCAGTGCCCGTGAGCATTGGAGCCGGTTGGAGCGGCTGCTGGAGGAAATACTCCAAAGTGGCAGGCTCCGGGAGATGGAGGCTAGCCACAGTGGGCAGTTAGTAAGCCCCACAGCAGTGCCTCTTGTGGGGCTGCACAGTGTTTCTCCCTCATCAGAGGGGAGCACGGAGGGTCAATTCTGGGCTGACCCTGAAGAGGGGAGTGATCAACATACCCCTAGTATGCCTGGGGTGAAAGAAAACATGTTGGATATGGTGTCTCAGTTTATCCAACCCGACCAAATTGGCCTAAACCTGGAGCCGAAAATAGCGGCAAGCATTGACTACATGTCTTTTAACCAACTACAGGGACAGGCATTATCGGACACCACAGCACGACACTTACCACCAGGGAACTGCAAGTCGCTAAATGTTCCCAGTGTCAACCAGTGCATCTGGAAACATGTCGGGGCATCAATTAGAACCAGGGACTTAAAAATACAGAAAGTCCTAAAAGTCCTAACAGCAGGAATTACGGCTTTTGCCCGCACATTGAATGAGCAAAACATGACCCAAGACCACCAAGATGCACTGGCTTTACTCTGCAACTCACAATACGAGTTAAACAGTATTAGGAAACGTGCTATCCAACCGGCTTTAGACCCCAAATTTGCAGGCCTCTGCAAACCTGGAACCTCCAAACCATCAATACTACTATTTGGAGTGGATTTATCAAAACAAGTCAAAGAACTTGACGAAGAGGCGAAAACCCTGGGGCTCATAAAAGCAGCATCCAAAAGCTACTACGGCCAAAAACATCACCCCTACGCACCCACCAGTCGGCCAAGACAAACTGGAGAAAGCGCAAAAACCAGGAACACCCAACATCGGTCTTTTTTAGGCCATGGCCCATACCGACCTTCCTGGAAAATGCGCAAGCCCTCAACACCAACCCAACTACAGACCCAGACAACGGCGCCTCAACGTCCACGGAGGATGCCGAAGAAGTAACACACCTACCACTGGTAACCATGGAGGTAGGTGGGTCTGGTTCCTTAAGAATTAAAGGGAGCATGGAAGTTGGTGGGAGATTACGATATTATTTGGATGCATGGAATAAGTTAACTACCGACACTTATATTCTAAGCAGTATCCAGGGTTATACCATAGAATTTATACAAAAACATAACCCTCCAGTTCAGCATGTACCGAACCGAATGTTCGTGCTCACAGGCATAGAAAAATCTAAAGCACATGCTGAATTACAGCGGCTATATAAAAAAGGAGTAATTGAGAAAACCCAACACGAATCACAGGAATTCGTGTCCAACATCTTTATAAAAAACAAGAAAGATGGTGGTTGCCGCATCATTATCGATTTGACTACTTTGAATACCTTTGTACAATATATTCATTCAAGATGGAAACCTTTGTTACTGCTAAGCAATTAATTTCCGAAGGCTACTACATGGCAAGCATCGATTTCAAAGATGCTTACTATACAGTACCCACAAGAGGTGACCACAGATGTTATTTAAAATTCACCTGGATGGGTCAGCCCTGTAAATACAGGGCACTACCTAATGGTCTAACATCAGCCCCCAGGCTGTTCACAAAATTTTTGAAACCAACCCTAGCGTTACTGCGGAAACAAAAACACATGGTAATGGCATAACTAGATGACATACTTATTGTTGGCAAAACTTTGGAATTGGCTAAACAAGCGGTAACAGCCACAAAACAATTGTTTGAAAAACTGGGGTTTATCATCCATCCAGTTAAGTCTAAATTAACGCCTTCAACAAAAATGGATTATGTGGGGTTCACCATTAACTCAGTTCTCATGTCAGTGACTTTGCCGAAAGAAAAGGTTAGAGCCTTAATAGAGGCTTGTAGCGAAATCATTGACATCACCAAACCATCCATTAGACTGGTTGCTAGAATAATTGGGAAGATAGTGGCTGCATTTCCAGCCACACAATTCGGACTTTTACACTATCGAAATTTACAGAGAGCAAAAATAAGAGCACTCAAAATTAATGGTGGCCATTTTGACAGACCAATGAAGCTACCAACAGAGGCCATAATGGAACTAAAATGGTGGGAACATAACATCAGGTATTGTTCCAATCCAATAATTATCAGCAATCCGTCTATGGTACTACAAACTGATGCCAGTGCACTTGGTTGGGGTGCTACCAATTCCATCTCCAGCTGTGGAGGGAGATGGAATGCACAGGAGGCATCATTATTACAAACACTGGGCATAAACTACCTGGAAATGTTAAGTGCATTCCATGGCCTTAAGTCATATTGTTCTGGGTTAAATCACCAGCATGTTAGACTACAAATTGACAACACCACCGTGGTAACATATATCAACCATATGGGTGGAAACAAATCGACATCATGTGACAATCTGGCCAACACAGTTTGGCAATGGTGTATCCAGAGAGATATTTGGATATCAGCTACCTACTTACCAGGTAAACTAAATTTAGTGGCAGACACCAGGTCACGCAAAGTCAATGAAAACACTGAATGGATGTTGGATAAAAATGTATTTGCTGAAATTACAGCATGGTATGGAACACCAGATATCGATCTTTTCGCATCCAGGCTCAATCACCAGTTATCAAATTATGTTTCATGGGAACCAGACCCTGGGGCAGCGGCAACAGATGCATTTTCGCTGCATTGGGGGAAATTGTTTATTTATGCATTCCCTCCTTTCTGCCTCATCAGTCGGGTATTAAGGAAAATACAGCAAGACTCTGCGTCTGGTATTTTCATAGTACCCGATTGGCCTACTCAACCATGGTTCCCGGTGATACTAGACATGGTATTAGAACCATGCATCACCATCCATCATAGACCTAATTTACTGGTCCATCCAGTAACAAAGGAAAGATCACCCACAGATCTATGAACATCCCATCTGTTCTGGAATTCCTGGCAAGCCTCCATTACGGTGAGAGGCTCAGTCATAGTGCCATCAACTGCGCCAGAAGTGCTCTGCCAACATACCTGTGGCAAGGAACAGAGCGGCATTCTGTTGGGACACACCCTGGTAACCAAACTCATGAGGGGCATTTTAATGTTAATCACCCAAGAACCAGGTACTCCCAAATATGTGATGTGAGCATTGTACTGACCATGTTAAGAAACTGGTCTCCAGCTACAGCTCTGTCCCTACAGAAACTGACTATGAAAACAGTCATGCTGATGGCCTTGGTCACGGCACAAAGGGTCCAGTCACTACAGAAACTAAGGCTGGACAACATGACTATTTCATCTGGAAATTTAACTTTTCACATCAATGAATTAGTCAAACAGAACAGACAGGGGTCAGCAGGCAAAAAAAACCCCAGAATTCAGGGCATACCCGACAGATGATCGTTTCTGTATTGTAACACACTTAAAATTATATATGGAGTATATTAAGATCATCAGAGGGAAAGAAATGTCACTTTTAATCAGCTACAAACAGCCACTCAAAACAGTGACAGTCCAGACCATCTCTAGATGGCTAAAACAGGTCCTAATAAGGCTGGAGTAGACACTAGCATTTTAAATCTCACTCCACCAGGGCTGCCGCTACATCGGCAGCTATGAAGTTGGATGTTCCTATGGACCAAATCCTCAAGACAGCAGGATGGTCAACGGAGAACACTTTCCAACGATTTTATAACAAACCAGTCATTAAACCTGGAACATTTGCAGAAACAATTTTAAGTTCTGTAATATAATTTACCCCATAAATAGGGGCTATAATTTGATGTTAATATATTTATCGTTGGGTTTTCACTATTCTCCCCATAATCAAGGCAGATGTGATGCATGGACTCGTTTCCACGGCATGAAATCACAGAACTTTAAAATCTTCACGTAGTCACTCACGTGACTCCGAAGTAAAATAGTAAGATTAAACGAGAACTTACCAGTTTGAAGTTTGATCGTTATTTTGTGAGGAGTAACGTTGAGGGATTACGTGCCCTCCGCTCCCACCCTTGATCATATACTCAACTGGTATCTCTTCTCTAATCTTACTATGTTTAGTCATTACAGTTATCTGTGATTTCACACCGCTGCTTTGAAGAATGACACGCATGTGTCCTGGCGGGGTTCTTCACGTAATCCCTCAACGTTACGCCTCACAAAATAATGATCAAACTTCAAACTGGTAAGTTCTCGTTTAATCTTACTATTAATTTGAGAAACAGTTCCACAGGGCCCAGCCCCTCAGAGTCAGTGACAGCAAGACCGTAAACTGTGAGTACTTATCCACAAATCCTTTGGGGTGCCTGCACTTCATCTCAGTGTGTCCCGTAGCACATACTTCCACATCTTTCTATTGTCTGTTGCAGAATTCGGAATTGATATTGCATCACTTTTACATTAAGGAGCCAGCTTGAAATATGTTTTCTTTTTAAATAGCAAGACAAATAGGGAATCAACTAATGTGTTTACTAACCTGTCAGGTAAAGTACCTACTAGCTCAGCACTGATATCTCTTTTTAATATGATAAATCAGCATTTTACTATTTACATCAGTCTGAAGAGGGGTCTCGACTCAAAACGTTACCTATTCCTTCACTCCATAGATGTTGCCTCACTCGCTGAGTTTCTACAGCATTTTTGTCTACTTTCGATTTTTCCAGCATCTGCAATTCTTTCTTAAACATTTTACTATATTTCATCACTACACAAGTAGTGAAATAGTTAATAATTATTGGTCAGTAATTGTTCTTTCAATTTAATTAGCTTCTATAGCTAAATGGGATAATTACAGATACTGACTGCCCCTCCAATGATGCCCTAACACATGAACACCTGCTGTGGCAGAATAAATCACAGCTACTTGGTATCTCAAAGAATTACATCAGTTGCCTGCTTGATGTTATAACTGAAGAAAAGTTGGCATTATTGCAGTGGATTTTTTTATTTATTTTTTTTAATATTTTTATTAGAAGTAGACATATTATAAAGTATAGTTACATATTATAGTAAAAAAACTTTTCATATACATCAGTCATACATTATTAAAATTTTCAATTATCAATTACTTGTGCTTCTAGTGTTTTTATTTTTTATAGAAAGAGAGAGAAAAAGAGGGTAGAAAGTTACAAATTTAAAAAAAACTGAAAAACAGAGGAGGTGGAATGGGTTACCTGTAATACGTCAATCGAGATAGGTTCGTAGATTATAAAGTGTAGCTTTTCATCTGATCCTGAGTTCAAGTTTCAGTTGGGTCCTCGTGCTGTGCCAATCTATCCCTTCAGATAGTTAATGAATGGAGCCCAGATTTTATCGAAAATATCTTGTTTGTCCAGCAGTGGATTATTTCAATATGACAAAATATCAATGTTGCTACCTCACTTTTCTGTTTGTCTTTAGACTTTACTTTATTTCAGACTTTAGAGATACACCGCGGACACAGGCCCATTGGCTTACTGAGTCCACACCGACCAGCAATCTACCCATACACTAGCACTATCCTACACATTAGGGACAATTTACAAAAGCCAATTAACCGACAAACCTGTACGTCTTTGGAGTGTGGGAGGAAACCGGAGCACCCAAAGAAAACCCATGAGGTCGCATAAGAATGTACAAACTCCATACAGACAGCATCTGTAGTCAAGACCGAATCCGTGTCCCTGGTGCTGTAAGGCAGCAACTCTACCGTTGCACCACTGTGGCGCCCCATCTTGTTTCAGTTGTTTTAAAAAAGGAAACAAATGAAGAACAGACAACTGATTTCATAAATTAAACTATACTTCCAAATTCTACACCTTTATGACATATGGAGGTTATGTTATTTTATAATTTAATTTATAGTATTTTTGTATTGTTTGTTTTAGTGTAGAAATTCATCATTGTTCTCATGTGCTACATACTCAATACACTAAAGTGTGTACTTTGTGAGCCACTTCTAAAATTCAAACACAACTTTGTAACATTTTACAAATGTTTTAATATGATAAAGGTTGATCCTGTGGGATGGGAATGCAAAGTCACAGAAAAAACATGGATTTGGAGCCAAAAAGTTTGATTTGGAGCATGCTTCTTATACAGAATAATTGAGGGATAGAATTATGTAGTTTTTTCACCCCATTAATAGATTCCCCTGCAGCTAACAACCCATCAATTCCACTTCCACTGAATTAAAGGGAATGCCATTTGAAATGTTCTACAACAGATCCACAATCTGATATGCCAGGAGTTTAAAAAAAAAAATTCCATTGATTGCTATGCTTTGTTTCACTGGTTTTCTCACCATGATTCTCCTTTTATTTTTATGTCTGGTAAGTCAATATTTGAAAGGTGGAGAATCTCCCAACAAAATGACCAAATGATGTGTTATAGAGCAGATGGATCTAGATGTACAGGCATATAGTTCCTTGAAGGTAGAGTTGCACGTAGAGAATGTGGTCAATATAGGCTTTTTTTTTGCCAGCTCGTGTGCCATGTATAATATACAGTACATATTTCCCCCTTTTTTTTACTTAACCACTGCTACCAGGGCATTGTTAATAAGATTTTCAAACTAAAATATATGCATCGTGAACATATTTATTCTTCACCCACAATTAATAGATAGGTTTGGATCAAAAAGTCCAGCAACTCGGTTTATTTGGAGTTTGGCTGAGTGATGCAACGTAGATACAGTAGATGGCATCTTGTGTTCTATAGTATGATCTGCTCAAACAAATACTTAAACCTAACAACTTAGTCTTACAACTATAACAGTGACAATGATCCAAGGGGATTTATTCCAAAAACAATTCAATTATGGCCGGGAAAGAAAGAAAGCTGCTTTTTATAGAAAGTTCAAATAAACCGAGTTGCCGGACTTTTTGATCCAAACCTATCTATTAATTGTGGGTTTGTGCAACTGGATTTGTGCTTACGTAACATACTCATTTCCATACAAAATGTTGTAATTTTTATTGAGATGTTGTCAAAACTGAGGTTGTCAGCCTTTGAGGAAAGTTAAAACATTTTCAAAGTATGCAACCATTAAGAGTCAAAATGTATTTAATGGGCAGAATCAATGTAATAAATAATGAATTAATAAACTTTAATTATTAAATATTTATTTCATATGCTACACAGATATAAAGCATGATTAAGGAAGCTTGGAATATGATACATTTTCTACACAAGGCCTTCTCTACTGGATAAATATATCCCATGGATCCTGTAGGACATTTACCAAATACCCCTGATATTTTTTTCAAAACAAGTATCTTCTTTTCAAATGGTGGTACAAAGCAATAACATTTAAATACAAATTTGTGTGAAAATATATGAAATATAAGGTGAGCGGGGAAAGACTAAGATGAGAGAGGAAATATTTAAAAGGGACCAGAGGGACAACTTTTTCACATAGAGTTTGATGTGCATATGAAGTGAGTTGCCAGAGGAAGTTACGATGTTTAAGAGAAACTTACAGGTATGTGAATTGGAGGGTTTGGAGGAAAGATTTGGAAGACATGGGGCCAGGTACAGCAAGCGAGACTCGCTTGCTCAGTTATGCAACTTGTTCGGCATGTATGTGTTGGGCCCCAGGGGCTATTTATATGCTGTATAGCTCTATGACACTATGTTTTTAGCCCTAATAGTTTAATCTCGGGCTGTTGGGGAATGTATTTTGTGGCCTCAATGTGTAAGGTTATGTGTATGCACAGAGCCAATTCATAGATTTTTCATGGTTGTATGCATTAATTTGTGTTTGTTCAATCTCAAAAATGATTCATTATGCCCACACTTTTTAAAGAGATAACTCTCATTAGAACTGGCTGTTATGAAGAGTTCCAAGCAGACTTTGGAGTAGACAACCAGCTTCTTTGACACTTGCAGATCTTCCATCAATATATTCTTATAATGGACTCCCAAGCCAACAGCATTTTTGGTCTGTTCTTTTAAGTTTGAGCAAATTTGTTCCATTGTCTTAGGATATGTAGCTCACACTGTATGTTCATTATGTAACAACTGTCAAATGGTGTCACAGCAAAGTCAAACACACTGAGAGACGTTTGACATTGATGCTGAATACCCAACATTGTTTATGAAGAGATGCATTGTGCATCATGCAATCCTAATTCACATTATGCACTGTTCCAGCTCCGATCTCTCAATTGTGCCGACTGATTTTTCAGGTCATTTCAATCAAGTAGCAAATAAAAAACACTCACCAAATGATTACATGGCTAGTTAGGAGACTGTTCTAAAATATTTTCTGCTTTTTGAGGGGAATAACAATTTTAAATCGTGATTGAATCAATACTAATTTGATATGATAGTAATTGATTGGCATTAATTAAACTTTTTAAACTAAAGTTTCCATTAAATCAAACAAGCTGACATAATTTTGACATGAAATTTTGCACTTAATGTAAAATTAATTCAGTACACACTTGTTAAACTGTAGTAATTGATCAAAGTTTGTTTAAGACATTCTGATTTAAATTGTACACGTGGCACAATGCCAAGAAATGCAATGTTGAATAAATACTCTCTCACAGAATGTAATGCAAATGTTATCATAAAATACAGTCTAAGTTGTATTTACAAGGACGCCCGGCACAGCATACTTTGGAAAATATTCTTAGTGCCAGTTTCATATTTTCATTCTTTGCAACTGGATTGATTTGGTTATGCCTTCCCTGTAAAATCGAATGTGCACAGAAACTTAAAAATGAAAGTTACTTAAGATTTCAAATGATTTAATACAAAAAGCATTTCAAAAATTCTAAAATATCCAGTATTCTAACCGCAAAATAATCAGCCTAGACTGTCTTTAACCATTGGCGAGGAATGGTTGGGCTGTAGGCAGACGCAGCAGCCTGCACAAATAGCCTGCGTTTGTTTAGTCAAAGGCCTAGCCTTATTTCTCTTTCAGTAGTGATGACAAATTAACACCCCAACTACAGCTTTTTGGCTTTAGGAAGGTAGATATTCAACAAACCCTTATTCGGAAACAAGATCTGGAGATAAGCAGATGAAGATCCCTGGAAGTTGTTGGACAAATGGATGCCTCACTAATATATTTTATGTTCAATTTATAGATCTTTTAAAAAAAATTATAGATCACGTAAATACATTTTGCTGTCATCATTTTGCTATCCCTACTTGACAATGAGTGAATGGAGACACATCTAGTAGATTTGAGCTTCACAGTTCCAATAATCTGGAGTATTGGTGAATGAATCTGGAAGGAGTTAAAGGGGAAAGAGAAGAGAATGGTAGTAGTATTGGATTAATGTAAAGGGAAGCTTTATACTTGATGGGCTGATGGGCCTACTTCCATGCCATATAATTCCATGAAACTTCGTTATTTATCTTTCAGAATCTGGGCATTGCTCACAAGGCCAGCATTTGTTGCCATTCATAATTGCACGAGAGATTGCTGGTGATTCATCTTCTTCAACTACTATAATTCTTTGGTGAGTCTGTTCCAACAGAGTCTGGGTAAATAAGGTTTTCTCCATGCTGTTGAGGATGGATCCCTCACCTGTGTCTCCACCAGGTCCTGTAGTTCTGCTCTTGCTCCCCTTCCTCTGAGAAGGAACAATATACAGTTCTCTGGTCCTCACCATTCATCTCACAAGCATCCACACACAACATATCATTCACCAATATTTCTGCCGCCTTCAACATGACCCCACGACCATAGACGTACAGTACAGGAACGGGTCCTTCAGCCCACAATGTTTGTGCTGAACATGATGCCTAGCTGATCTGCCTGCACATGATCCATATCCCTCTATTCCCTGCAGGGAAGGGAGGTTAATCCAACAATAAGAAAAAAATGTTTATATATTTCCAAGTAAGGTTTTGAATGGTACCCGCAGAACCTGGTGCTGTCATGCTGCTGAAGATATTTACCTTCTTGATGGTGGAATTTGTAGGCTTGGAAGGAGATGTTGCAGTAAGTCATACAGTATGGAAACAGGCATTCAGCCCAACTCGTCCATGCCGACCAAATTGCCCACCTAAGCTAGTCCCATTTTCCTTCGTTTGACCCATATCCCTCTGAACAAAACTTCCTCTACCATTCACTGGGAAAGTTCTGCTCTGGTTTGACTTCCAAAAATACAACATTTCACATTTGGCTGAATTAAACTTATTTGCCATTCCTTGGCTCACTTACCCTGCAGACCCAGGTCCTATTGTAATTGTTGATAATACACTTCATTGTCTACGATGCCATCTATTTTTGTGTAATAAGCAAACTTACTAATACTCTCTATATGACAAACAGCCATCTGAAAAACAACCTATCACTATCACCCTCTGCTTCCTACCATCAAGCCAAATATATATCCAATTACCTAGCTCTCTCTAAATCCCAAGCAATCTAAACTTTCTGAATAGCCTTCCATGTGGAACGTTACCAAAGGTCTTAATACAATCCAGATTGACTACGTCTATTGTCCTGTTCTCATCAACCTTCTTGGCAGTATCATGGTGTGCAAAACATTTTACATGTAAAGCCCCTGTCCCACTTAGGAAACCTCTGGAGACTTTGCGCCCCACTCAAGGTTTCCGTGCAGTTCCTGGAGGTTGCAGGTAGTGGAAGCAGGTAGGGAGACTGACAATAACCTCCGGAAACCTCCGGGAACCGCACGGAAACCTTGGGTGGGGCGCAATGTCTCCAGAGGTTTCCGTTCAGGTTTCCTAAGTGGGACAGGGGCATTAGGCAGTATTTTCAATTAAGGATACATTACAATTACTGTGCATTGTTTATGGATGGAATGAATGTTTAGTGTGATAAATGTGGTGACAATCTAAAAAGCTGGTTTTATTTCTGAATGCTGTTGAGCTTTTACAGTGTAGTTGGAACTGCACTCAATTAAACAAGAGGAGTACTCTTTCAAGCTTCTGATTTGGTCGTTTTAGATGGATCTAACCTGCACTTGTGGTCAATATATTAATGTGGTTGGTCCAATTAAATTTCTCATCATTGGAGAACTCCTAGAAAGTGAAGGTGAGAGATTTTGCAATGACAAGCCCATTGAATGTCAAGGGTAAATAGTTATTCACTCTCTTATCAGAGATGAACATTTTTGTCAGTCATATGGCTTAAATGTTATTTGCTAATAGCCAGCCCTGTCTAATTATTCTTTATGTCTTGGTGCTTTTAACCATGAACTTCTTCTTTTTGTGGAGAGCTGCAAATGGAATTGAAAATGCTTCTGGCACAGCACCACTGTCAGTAATATATATCAATATATAATGCTATAATGACCCTTTTAGCATTGTTTTAATAAACATTTTGCTCCTGGGAATACTGTACATCCAGTGCACGGAACGAGATGCAAGTATAGAGGGTTTTATGGCCTATTATTATATTTCTCACTAAACTATTTTTGTATTTCAGTTTACTATTCCCTTTCAATGCCGAACTCCTTTGTTTAGTATTGGGATTTTCCCAATCCTCAGGTTTATTGCTTTTGTTTTGGCAATATTATAAGGCTTTTCCTTTGATCCAGCACTATCTGCGACTTCTCTTGATAGTTATGGCCGGCCGTACTGTTTTTACCCTGGGGGGCTTTGCCTTGAAGGGAAAGATAAGACTTGTACTATGTGTTTGAATTCTTTAAAAATTAGCCATCGCTTGTTTACTGTCATAACTTCTAATGTAATTTTCCATAGCTAAAGCATGCTTCATGTCATTAAAGATTGCTTTATTCAGATTGAATTGGATATTGTTCCAATTCAACTCAGTTACCTCACATGTTAGAACTCCAATGTATTGTACAACCATATATTTTTGATGGTAAATTTTTAATCATTTTATCTCACTTTATTTTTGTTTCTCAATGAACTAGAAATTTTTAACTTTGTAAAGACAACATGTTAAGGTGACACCACATCGGGGATACTTCCTAGTTTCTTATAGGGCCATCAAGGAATGTTTTGCCAGTGCATGGTGTGCAAAACATTTTACATGTTAGCAACCCGATTTACATGTCTTACATCATTGCATGTCTTACATGTCTTACATCATTAACATTTTGTAATTATGGGCACTCACAAGATGCATATATTAACCTGTATGATGTCATGCTCTGGCTGAAGTGGAACCACCCATGGAAATATCAGGTGATTTAGGATAACCTGATGTGAAGAGTGCTCTAACAGATCATTGTGTCATCAGATTTGAATTCAACTTAATCTTCTGCAATAGGCTTCTGAACATGAAACAGGTAAGGTAGTTGAGTCTATGCTTTGTTACCCCGATGTAAAGGAGGTCAATTTGACAGTACCAAATGTAGTAGATGAGGCTAGAGGAGGTGCATGGGAACTTCTGTCTCACCTGCAAGGACTGCTGGGGTCCCTGGATAGATGCGAGGGAGGAGGTATAGGGACAGGTGTTACATCTCCTGTGATTGCTGGGGAAAGTACCTAGGGAGAGAGTGGTTTAAGTGGGAAGGGGTGAGTGATCCAAAGGGTCACCGAGGAAGCGGTCACATTGAAATGGACGGAAATGTTGGAGAATGATGTGTTGGGTGCAGAGGTTGATGGGGTGAAAGATAAGGACCTGGGGAACTATATCCTTGTTCTGTCTGTGGGTGGGGGCTGTAGACTCAGTGACTGCATTGTCAAACACTTGTGCTTGGTCCATCAAGGTCTGCAGGATCACCTGGTTGTTAGCCATTTTAACACCCCTTCACATTCTCATATTCACCTTTCTGGCCTAGGCCTCCTTCATTCCCAGAGTGGCCACATGAAAACTGAAGGAACGGCTCCTCATATTTCATTGGGTAGCTTACAACCTAATGGCATGTACATTGAGTTTGAGAATAGTTGCATAATAAAGGTAAGTGAACTTCTGTCTGACAAATGTCCAGAGTAAGGCCCATCAAGTCACATCCTTCTGGAGATGAGTTAATCATGACTTTGAGCTCAGTGTATGCATATGAACAAATGTTAACATCATCTGCAAGGAGTCTTAGAGTCATACTGCACGTTCTGCTTCAGCTAACTATATTCTGTCTCACCTGGAAGGACTATTGGGGTCCCTGGATGCAAGTGAGAGATAAGGTGTAGAGACAGGTGTTATATCTCCTGCAGTGTCAGGGGAAAGTGCTTGAGGACTCAATGGATTGGGGAGAAAGTGAACCAATGGATTGCAGAGGGAGTGGTTTCTGCAGAAGGCAGAAAGGGATGGAGATTAGAAGATCGGATATAGATCAGTTGCAGAAATGGGCAGAAAAATGCCAGATGGAATTTAACCCAAGCAAGTATGAGGTGTTGCAATGTGGTAAGTTGAATGTAAGGATAGGGTATACAGTTTATGGTAAGACTCTTAACCGCATTGATGTGCAGAGGGATCTTGGCATGCAATTTCATAACTCACTGAAGGTGGCAACAAAGGGTGGTAAAGAAGGCAGATGGTATTCATGCTTTCATTGTTAAGGGCATTGAGTAAAAGAGTCAGGAAGCCATGATGCAGCTCTGTATGACTTTGGTTAAGCTGCATTTGGAATATTACATGCAGTTCTAGACGCCCCGTTACAGGAAAGATGTGGAAACTTTGGAGCGTATGCAGAGGAGGCTTACCAGAATGTTGTCTGGAATTGAGGGTTTCAGCTACAGGGGAAGGTTGGATAGACGTAGATTGTTTCCTCTGGAATGTCGGAGGTTGAGGAGAGTAAAAGTATGTACAGTTATTAGAGGCATAGATAAGATAGGCAGTCAGAACCTTTTTCTCAGGGTGGAAATGTCCAACACTAGAGGGCATAGCTATAAGATGAGAGGAATAACATTTAATAGAGATGTGCAGGGCAGTTCATTTTTACACAGAGGGCGGTGTGGGCCTGGAATGAATTGCGAGGGCTGGTTGTGGTGGCAAATTTGATAGTGGTGTTTAAGAGGGTTTGGGATAGGCATATGGAAATGCAGGGAATAGAGGGATGATCATGTGCAGGCAGATGAGATCAGTTCAGATAGGCATCATGTTCGGCATAAACATCGCCGAACATGATGCCTATCTGTGCTGTTTTGTTCTATCTTCTATGATGGTGGGATCATGTTGGAGATAGCGGAAATGTTGGTGAATAATGTGTTGGGTGCAGATGCTTGTGGGTGAACAGTGAGGACCAGAGGAACTGTATGTTTGTTCCCTCTCGGGTGAAGGGGAGCAAGAGCAGAACTACTGGACCTGGCGGAGGCACAGGTGAGGGATCCATCCTCAACAGCATGGAGAAAACCGCATTTACTGAAAAAAAGAAGACAACTCAGATGTCCTAGAGCTGAAAGACTCAAGTTGGCAGATGTTGCGGCAGAGACAGAAAATTTGCAAGTAACGAATGGCATCCCTGCATGAAGTAGGGCTTGCGGCGTAGTCAAGGTAAATGTGGGAATTAGTAGGTTTGTGTTAGCTGCCTAACCTGCCAAGTTACTCCAGTACTTTGTGTTTTGATCAAGATTCATCCTCAGTAGTTTCCTGTATCTCCAATTGACAGTAGCTTGCTCTGCAAAGCAAGTAAAGTAGACGGAATGTGATTACATTTATACACAAAATACTTTCAAGATTGATCCAACAATTAATTCTGGGATATATTATTTTTTGATTCACTTCACATCAAATTGTGCAGCTGCTACATTTGTAGTATATTCATATTTATCTCCAAAGTATTCAACTAATAGGAACTGATCACATTTTATTTTCAAATCGGAGAATAATGAAAAACTCTAATATGTTTAGATACAAAGGAAGTCATGGTATACTAATCTATAAAGAAATAAAAGTAGAAAATTGGTTATGCAGATATGATCACACTAATTCTTCAAGCACAGCAGGCTTCATTTTCCATGTTTGGAGTTTGTTGATACTATTTTTTCTATGAGCTACCCAATTAAGGTCATCCCTCACCACATGGTAACCTTAGTCCAAAGAATGTGAAAATCATCCAAATTCAATTTTATGGCATTCCTGACAATGATTAATGATCACAGCCACTGACAAGATCATCTGTCACCAAACAAAAAATGAACCTTTGTCAAATTTCTCTTTATTAATTTGAAAGGAGCCTGTGGAGAGGCATATCATAGCTTGTCAGGGCAGACTGGATGGAGAAAATCGGAGAATCAGATAAACTCCTTTTCTGGTACAAACCCGGATGATGCTCATCTGGTATATGTGAAAGTTAATTAATATTTGTTCAATCCAGATCATTACCATCTACTCACCCATGCATGCAAAAATCACTTATATGATCCAAAATACAAACTATCATATCACTAAAAAGTAAAGAAATCTTTTAAAACAATTCTATTGGCAAGAGGAGAAAATAATCAACTGGTCGCGTGCATATTTTTAGAAAATGCAACTTTTGTCTGCTAAGATATGTATTTTGCATGCTGGTTCATAGAATTGGTACTTCTGACAAATGTTTCTGACAAATAAACGTTATATGTGTTGGAGAAGATTACATTAGGAAAAATGTAATATTACATTAGGAACATTTTTATTTCCTTTTAAATCTTCTTTAAAATCTCTGACCCGGTGAAAAAAAACATTATTTAGTGTTGACCGAGCAAATATACAAAGGGCATCTTTTAGTCAGGGCACCTGCCAGTCTTCTGCAGTGATGTCAGCCATCAGAATAAACAGTATATGGTTGTTCAATCGCACTGTTCCACTGGAGCTGCTGATTTGCGAAGGCTCGAACCATTGGCACCTTGGCTTTTCTCTCTCATGAAGTTTATTTGTTCACAACCCCACAAGAAGTTGTGCACATAATTGTAGCTGATTCACTAATTACGAACTGAAAATTTTAAAGTGCAGATGCAGTGTATTCTTAATAAAAAGCAATGATAGTGGAAATATTCAGCTGGTCAAGCAGCATCAGAAGGGAGTGACATGGATTTCCAGATGGGTGAGCTTTCATCAGTTCTGCACACTCATTCAATTGCAAGTGTGTCCTCCATTACAAATGGACGAGATCTGTTCAGATTGTTCCATATGTGGTCTCATTTGGGTTCTGTATAATTGAAGCCAGACATCTCTACCTCAATTCCTCCTAGAATAAAGGCCAATTGTTTTTTGGTTTTCCAGATGCTCACTGCACTAATGTGTTAACTTCCTGTGCTTTACATACAAGGACTCTTGAGTGCCTTTGAACACAAAATGCTGTCATCCTCTCAGCATTAAAAAATACACTTTACATTTACTTTTTTTAATCAATTTCATGACCTGATTTCTTTCTTCGTTATGTTCCATCTGCCAATTCATATCCATTCACTTAGCCTGTCTATTACCCCACAAAGCCTCCCTGCATCCTCCTCACAGCCTCACACATACTGCCATTCGGCTCTGTATCATCAGCACACATGGATATATTTCTATTGATCCCATCATCCAAATCATTGGTGTACATTATAAACAGTTGGGAGTTCAGCATCAGTGCAATGCATCACCCCATTTGTCACAGCCTCTGAGCCAGAAAATTACAAACTTATTCTGACTGTTTTCATTTTTTAATCAGTTTCATGCCAGTATATATCACCTCCAATACTAAGCAGTCTTATTTTATTTAGTAATCACTTATGCGGCACCTTATTTTTGGGCTTCTGAAGGTCCAAATACACCACATTTATTTTCCATGATTACAACCTCAAAAATGTTATCAGATGTGTTAGATATTATTATCTTTCATAAATGCTTGTTAACTCTGCCACATCCTGTTATAATATTTCAAGGACACTGTTATCACATCCTTAATGATTGATTCCAGTTTTGTACCTATTAATGATGTTAGGCAAACTAGTCTATAGTCCCCTTATCTGGTCTCCCTCCTTTCTTAAATAGTAAGAGAGCATTTGATACTATCCAACTTTGGAAGATGGCAACTAGAGCATCCATTATCTGTATGGCCATCTGCTACAAAACATCAGATGGAAAACCTGGGCATTTAGCAATATGAAGTCCAACTAACTTCTCTAATACTAGTTGTCTATCAATGTTAATTTCTTTGAGTGTCTCACTTTCTCTACACCCCCTGTGGTTTATTATATTTCCAGTTGGTTTCTCTTGTTTTCTTCTGTTGAGGCAGAAAATAAATAGTTGTAACAAACAGTGCCATTTCCTTATTCTCCAATATAACATTTTCCTGTTTCCGTCTGGACGGGAACTATGTGAACTTTTCCTTTTTGTCTTTCTACAGCAGAGAAATCTGGGGGTATATCTTATAATTCATGTTAGAGCAAGTAGAGAAAGTGTCCGAGAAAGCATACGGAATCGTAGACTATATAAACCAAGGAATTGAGTACAGAGCATTAAAATCATGATGGACATTTATAAACCAGTAACTGCCAGAATTGGAGTATTGTGGTCAACTCTCTATGGCATACTTTAGGAAAGTTGTGAAAATTCTGTAGAGGGACTAGGATAGGTTTATGAAATTGATTCCAGGAATGAAGGACTTTATATTCAATGATCAAATTAGAGCTGAATTTGGCCCTGAAGTATAAAGGGAATATTGTAGGGGACTGAGAGCACATCCTTGCAGGGCACCAGTGTTGAGAGTTATTCTGGAGGAAGTGTTGTCAACTATCCTCACTGATCAAGATCTGTGGGTCAGTGGCAGAGGGGGGAGCTGATTCCTAGGTCCCGGAGTTTTGAGATGAGTTTATGAGTTTAAATGGGATTCCGATGTTGATGGCAGAGTCACAAACAGTAATAGGAGTCCTTGTTGTCGAAGTGTTACAGAGATGAATAGAGGGCCAGGGAGATGGTCGATAATTATGAGTATTTGTTGTCGAGGCGTTTCAGAGATAAGTTTAGGGCCAGAGAAATGGTGTCTGCTGAGACCTGTTCTGACAGTTCTGACATTTTACAATTTCGTTGTACATGGTTCATGTTACAATGACAATAAAGAAACTATTCTATTCTAAATGGCTGAGTGGGCTCACACCTACATCTATATATTTATATCTCTATACTTATAAAACTCTGATCTTGGATGTGTGTGTGTGTGTGTGTGTGTGTGTGTATAATCACATCTTCTTGAAAAAAATGACACTGTAATGGTAAAATTTTTACATATACCGGTAGAGATTTTTTCCGTGGTCCAAAATCACCTTATCTGAAAATGTCAGGCTTTATTTCTCGAGTTATTACTGAAAATGGTCAAAAATCTGAAAAAACATTGAATTTAAAAATCACTGTCTTTCGCTGATGACGTCACAATGGGTCTGCTCCGTGCGCCCTTCTTCCACGCGGTGTGAGTGACGTCACACCCCCCCCACCCCCTCCCCGGTTATCCAAAAGACGCAGAAAGAACGAGCAAGTACTCGCACTGGGTCGGCGCATGGACCTGGGCAGAAACAGAGCCTGGAGCCTGGAGTATTGCGTTTGGGAACCAGCCCTCCCATGTGACACCGCGCGCCCCCCCACCCCCCCCCCACCACCCCTCGAACTCTACCCCCCTCCTTCTCTGCCCCCATCCCCTCTGCTCCCTCTCTGCCCCCCCACTCCCTCTCTGACCCCGCTCCCTCTCTGCCCCCCCGCCCCCTCCGCCATCTGCCCTCTGCCTCTGCCCCAGTCCTCTGTCTCTGTCCTCTGTCTCTGTCCTCTGTCTCTGTCCTCTGTCTCTGCCCTCTGTGTCTGCCCTCTGTCTCTGCCTTCTGTCCCAGCCCTCTGTCCCCACCCTCTGTCCCCTGCCCCGCCCTCTGCCCCCGCCCTCTTCCCCATCCTCTGCCCCTGCCCGCCCTCCCTCTGCCCTCTCTCTGCCCCTGCCCTCCCCCCTCCCCCCTCCCTCACAAGTAATTGACATAAAAAACCCTTGTCATTTCATATCTTAGCTATGAACGTACAGCCTCCACTCAGGATTTACCTGAGCAAGTTTCACTGCTGAACAGCTGATGATATTATTGGTCACATGGCACACATTTCCTCCACCACTGGCAGAAATGAAACCTTTTGGGGAGAGTCTATCACTGAAAATCAAGTTGCACATTGCTTGAGAATTAGGTAAGACATTAATAAGATCTGCATTGTTACAATGCTGTCTTGCACAAAGCATATTTTCGAATTTGCAGTGACATGCCGATACATATAGTACAGGATTCAATGAGACCAGTTCAATGCGTGGAACTTACCAGAGAGGGGTGGCACGGTGGCGCAGTGGTAGAGTTGCTGCCTTACAGCTAATGCAGCGCCGGAGACCCAGGCTTGATCCCGAATACGGGTGCTGTATGTACGGAGTTTGTATCTCCCCGTGACCTGTGTGAGTTTCCTCCGAAATCTTCAGTTTCCTCGCACACTTCAAAGACGTACAGGTATGTAGGTTAATTGGCTTGGTAAATGTAAAAATTGTCCCTAGTGTGTGTAAGATAGTATTTATATGTGGGGATTGCTGGTCGGCGCGGATCCAGTGGGCCAAAGGGCTTGTTTCAGCGCTATATCTCTGAACGAAACTAAACTAAAAGAGACTAGAGAGTGCTGAATCCCCCGTGCTCCATGTTTTCCCTTACCTCCATGCCAATCTTTTATGCAGCTGTGCAGTTGCTGCTATGGGTTGTGTTCTTTAAGTACCTATTCACTTCCCAGTGATCAACATGGCAGCCATGGTGCTCTACAATGTTATTCATTAAATACTTTTTGGGGTGATCTAAGAAAGCAATATTTGTAGCCACTGTAGAGAGGCAAAGAGTGGGAAGTCTAATTTCTCAGCAAATATATTGTATCCAGCCCCTGTCTTTCTGCTGCCGGATATAAAAGATCAATCAAAAAGAAAAGGCAACACTCTAAGCATCTCAACATTCCTCTTCAATGAATACAAGCAAAAACAGATGAGCTCGTCATTCATTTCTGACTATAAACTTCACTCTGTTCAGATTGCAGAATGGGTTACTCATATACGACAGTGACAACATTTGAAAAGTGATATTTGGTTGTAAAGTGGTTTAGGATATCCTGAGGGATGTGAAAGACATTATATGAATATAAGCTGATTCTTTCACAATTAGTTGCAGTGTGGCTCAGGAAAGGTGGGGAAAAACTCATGATCATTATTCACTGATCCTTGTTGAACTATGGATTTGTGTGAGACTAGGATCATTTTTCAGTTATGTTTTTCGCAGATAAAAATACTGCTGACATTCTGCATTTGTAATCAAAGACAAATCAGGAATTCTGTTGAGCCTTAGCAAACAAGATTAAAAGTTAGATATTATCTGACACAATGATTTAACTTATATTGCACATCAATTAAAAAAAGTTCAGATTTTATCAATTAACACCCATTATTTGGTTCTGGTTGCAAGCACTGCGCAAACACCTCATCAGTGGTTATCTCGCGCAGGTCGGAGTGAGTAGAGTAGTGATTAAATTTTGAAGTGGGCCTTTTTGACCAAGTTGAGGAGATCTAGTTGCTCAATCCCCTTTTTAAATGACAATATCGGGAGCAGCACGTGTGTTGGGTGATAACCCAGGCCCGTACGAAGCTTTTCAAAAAGGGGGGTGGCATGACAGGATTACAAAAAACGTAATGTGAAATAATGTGCGCGCTGCGCACATCACGAGCACGAAGTGTGAAGTCCCTCAAGCTCAGGGGTTTTAGATGCTCTCTGGTGCATTCTGAGCCTTATTTTGGAGCATTTTTGCACCAAATTTATGACCAATATTTCAGAAATTAACAGGAACCTGAGAGGTAGCTTTTTCACACAAAGGATGCTGGGTGTATGTAACGAGCTGCCAGAGAAGGTAGTTAAGGCTGGGACTATCCTAATGTTTAAGAGATATTTGGACACGTACATGGATAGGACAGATTTAGATCGATATGGGCCAAACACGTGTGAGTGGGACTAGTTTAGATGGGACATGTCGGTCGGTGTGGGCTAGTTGGGCTGAAGGGCCTGTTTCCACACTGCATCATTCTATGACTAAAAAGTGAAGAAGAAAAATGCATGTGGATAAGTAGAGCAGATTTGAAAGAGGAGTGAAATGTAAAGGCAGAGAGAGGTTTATGGGTGGAAAGGAACATATGAAAGGAGGGGGGAGAGTGGGCTTGGGCAGATGGGTGAAAGGAAAATAGTCACAAAGTGCTGGAGTAACTCAGTGGGTCAGGCAGCATCTGCGGAGAATATGAATAGGCGACGTTTCACAGAGTGCTGGAGTAACTCAGTGAGTCAGGCAACATCTCTGGAGAAAAGGTATAGATAATATTTCGGGTCAACACCGTTCTTCAGTAATATTCATGATGTGGCATGCATAGACATTCCTGAATGTTACTCAAACCATCGTGAGCTACTTTGTTACGGTGCTTGCCCTCTCCTATAACATCTCTGCTGCCTTGGGTGATGCAGGACAGGACACAAGCTTTGGGACACGGTGTGAAGCTGTTGCCATCTGTCCCAGCCTGGTAAAAACCTGGATGGAGTGGATTTGGAGAGGATGTTTCCACTAGTGGGAGAGTCTAGGACCAGTCGCCACAGCCTCAGAATTAAAAGACATTCCTTTAGGAAGGAGATGAGCAGGAATTTCTTAAGTCAGAGGGTAGTGAACTGTGGAATTCATTGTCACAGACAGCTGTGGAGGTCAATGTCAATGGACATTTTTCAGGAGATTGATAGATTCTTGATTGATACGGGTGTCAGAAGTAATGCGGAGAAGGCAGGAGAATGGGTTTGAGAGGGAAAGATAGTCATAGAGTGATACAGTGTGGAAACAGGCCCTTCGGCCCAGCATGTCCCATCTGCATGAGTCCCACCTGCCCACGTATGATCCATATCCCTCCGAACCTGTCCTATTCATGTAGCTGTCTAACTGTTTCTTAAATGTTGCGATAGTCCCTGCCTCAACTACCTCCTCTGGCAGCTTGTTCCATACACCTACCATCCTTTGTGTGAAAAACATACCCCACAGATTCCTATTAAATCTTTTGCCCTGCACCTTAAGCTTATGTCCTCTGCTCCTCGATTCACTTACTCTGGGCAAAGTACTCAACCATATCTATTCAAATCATGATTTTATACACCTCTATTAGATCATCCCTCATCCTCCTGTGCTTCATGAAATAGAGTCCCAGCCTACTCAACCTCTCCCTATAGCTCTGGCTCTCTAGTCCTGGCAACATCCTCATAAATCTTCACTGTACCCTTTCCAGTTTGATGACATATTTCCTATAACATGGTGCCCAGAACTGAATACAATACTCTGAATGCGGCCTCACCAACTTCTTATGCAACTGCAACATGACTTCACAACATCTATACTCAGCCTGGCCCGCTGAGTTACTCCAGCACTCTGTGAAATGTCACAGAACAGGGCAAGATTAGCAAGTTTGCTGATGATACAGAAGTGAGTGGTTTTGCAGATAGTGAAGATGGTTGTGAAAGATTGCAGCAGGATCTGGATCAATTAGCCAGGTGGGCAGAGGAATGGTTGATGGTTGCATGGTACCTTGAAGGTCATGTTGTAGGTATATCAGGTGGTCAAAAAGTATTTTGGCACTTTGGCCTTCATCAGTCAGAGTATTGAGTATAGAAGTTGGGAGGTCATGTTGCAGTTGTATAAGACTTTGGTGAGACCGCATTTAGAATATTGTGTTCAGTTCTGGGCACCATGTTATAGGAACGATGTCAAACTGAAAAGAGTACAGAGATCCCCATCCTGGATCTATCCAATCAGGGTTGTGTCATCCGCAAACTTGAGAAGCTTGACAGAGGTGTCTGTGGAGGTGCAGTCATTGGTGTGGCGAGAGTAGAGGAGAGGGGAGAGTACGCATCTTGCGGTGCTCCTATGCTGAGCGTTTGCGGGTCCGAGATATGCTTTCCCGCCTCACATGCTGCTTCCTGTCTGTCAGAAAGCTGGTGATCCACCGACAGAGAGGTTCAGGCACAGTCAACTCAGAAAGTTTGGAGTGTAGTCGCTCTGGCACAATGGTGTTGAATGCAGAACTAAAATCAATAAAACAAAATCCTCGCATAGGTTCCCTGGCAGTCTAGGTGCTGGAGGATGAAGTGCAGGCCCAGATTGACTGCGTCATCCACAGATCTATTGACCCAATATGCAAAATGCAGATGGTCCAGCAGAGGGATTGTGATATTTTTCAGCTTGGCCAGCACAAGCCTTTCAACGGTCTTCATGACTACAGAGGTCAGTGCGACAAGCCTGTAGTCATTAAGACAAGTAATCCTTGCCTTTTTGGGTACAGGGACAATAGTGGAGACTTTGAAGCAGGCAGGGACTGGTTAAAAATGAGTAATTGGGTGTAAAGTGGTGATTGGAGTGGGGTGGGTGTAGAAGGGCCCAGTCTTTGCAGACTGAGGTCAGGCTGTGAGTGGGTTTGAAGTGTTGGTTGGGGTGGGAAAGGGCCCACTCTTTTCATACTGGAGTCTTGCCTTAAGTAGGGGTGAAGTGGTGAATGGGAAGGAGAGGGTGCAGGGTCCATTCTTTGCAGACTGGGGTCTGGCTGTGTTTGTTGGGGAAGGGGTACCAGGGTTACATTTCTGATTTTCAAACCTGCAGTAAAACTCATTCAGGTCGTTCATCAGCTGACGATTGTCCAAAGAGCGGGGCCTTTCCTCTTAGAGCTGGTAATTTCTTGCATGTCCTTCCAAACTGAAGAAGAGTCATTAGCTGAGAACTTGCTCCTCAACTTCTCAGAGTACCTTTCCTTGGCAACTCTGATTCCTCCTCTCAGCTCTTTATCGATTAGGCTATCTATTAACTCTTTAACGATTAGGCTATTGGCTTGACGCATATTTGCCTCCAACCCCCCTCCCCGCCTCCCCCTGATCTCGAAATTGAAATGTTATTTCTGTATATAATGATCCCATTAAAATGTGTATTTATGTCACAAACTATGGAATTCATATTTTTCAGTATTGTTATCAAGGAAAAGAAAGCAGTTCCAATTGTTTGATATTATTTGATATTGTTTAATATTATTCATAAGGAGGAGAAAATATAATAGCTCTAAAACCTACCTTAATTTTGCAATCTCACTAAAGATAATCCCCCTCTCCCTCTCCCCTCCCCCATCTCTCTCTCCCCGCCCTTCCCTTCCTCTCTCTCTCTCTCCCCCTCCCCCCTTTCACATCCTCCCCTCTTTCTTGCGGGGGGGGGCGAAGATGAAGGTGGCGCAGGCCCAGCGGGGGTCAGTGGGGGTGGCGTGGGCCCAGCGGGGGTGGCGAGGGCCCAGCGGGGGTCAGTGGGGGTGGCGTGGGCCCAGCGGGGGTGGCGAGGGCCCAGCGGGGGTCAGCGAGGGTGGTGTGGACCCAGCGAGGGTCAGCGGGGGTGGCGTGGGCCCAGCAGGGGTGGCTTGGGCCCAGCGGGGGTGGCGTGGACCCAGCGGGGGTGGCGTGGGCCCAGCGCGGGTGGCATGAGCCCAGCGGGTGTGGCGTGGGCCCAGCGGGGGTCAGCGGGGGTGGTGTGGGGGGACGATGGCTTGGGCCCCGGCGGCGGGGGGAGGCGAGCGGGTCCCGCCGCAGCGCGTCTGGTGTTGGGGTTACAGCCATTGGATTCAGATTCAGCCACTCTTGCCTGGCGACGGGAGAACAGAGAACTGGTCATTTCCAAAGTGGAAAACCTTGATTTTTTTTTCCAATTTCTATTTTTGTTGTGATTTTTCTTTCTTTTTTTGTGTGATTTTTTTTCTTTGTGGGGAAAAAAGGGGGGCACGGTCGCACCCAATGCACCCCCCCCTTAGGACGGTCATGTAACCTATTCCATTCCCTTATCGTCCTTGGGTAAAGGGAATATTGGTAGCAAAGTTTATTGAAATTTAGCGAGTTATGATGTAGGGACTATTATTTTGTCTTGTTTCATGGCAATAGGTGCTCAGGGATGACGGGAGATTTGATGGCGTGATTTTGTGAATCTCCTTGTAAATTGCAATAAGTCCTAGCCTGATTCTGCGGAGCTCTAGGGTATCCCATCCGAGAGAAGTCAGCATATTATTCATGCTTGATTTGCTCTTGTAGCCATTACATACAAAGCTGGCTGCTCGGCGTTGTACTTCCTCCAGGGTGATCTTGTTGTTGTTGTTGAAAGGATCCAATACGGCTCCACAATACTCCAATTTGGGCCTGACCAAGGACTTGTAGGCATTCTCTTTGACGGATGTAATACATGCATGAAAATTTATTTTGAGTAGGCCGATAGTTCTCTTTGCTTTGTTGGATACTTGACTAATATGGGTCGCCCAATTTAAATCTTTGCTTAATTCGACTCCTAGATATGGGTGATGGTCGACAGCAAGCAATGTATGGCTATCCATGTTGTATTCCGATAAAAGTGGTTTAATCTTGTGTGAGACATGCATGGTATGACATTTGGTTGTATTGAATGACATCTTCCAGGTTTTTCCCCACTCACAGAAAGCATCCAGATCCTTCTGTAAGGACAAGCTGTCTTCTGGTGTTTTAATCTCTATAAATTATGGCATCATCTGCGAAGAGTCGAACTCTGGACGAAACTGCATTTGGAATGTCATTAATATACAATAGGAAGAGCAATGGACCTATGATAGGCCCCTGTGGTACACCTGATGTCACAGAAGTTTCAATAGACGTCTCTCCCTCCAAGAGAACTCGCTTGTGTCTCTTTGTCAAAAAGACCTCAATCCATTTTAAGAGGTTGCTGTCTATTCCTACATGGTTGAACATGTACAGGAGCCGCTTATGGGGAACCTTATCAAAAGCCTTACTGAAGTCTAATATAATCAGGTCAGTCTGACCCTTGTTATCGAATGACCTGTCTTGATCATCGATGAATCCCGCCAGTTGGGTTTCACATGATCGACCCTGTCTAAAGCCATGTTGGTGGTTTGTTAGGGCAGTCAATATGGTCCATAATATGTCGGTGGATTATATGTTCGAGAATCTTGCATGGTATGGAGGTCAGTGAAACTGGGCGATAATTTGCAGGATTTATCCTATCTCCTTTTTTATAGATGGGGACAATGTTAGCATTCAGCCAATCTTCTGAGAGTTCTCCACAAACCACAGACTTCTGAAAAATCTTTTGGAAGACTGAGCTAAGCTTGCTGAACAATTCTTTAAAACTCTGGCTGGTATCTGGTCTGGCCCTGACGCCTTCTTTGGTTTTTATTTCTTCCAATAATTTCTGTACCCCATTCGTTGTTATCTCAAGATCTGCAATGTTTGGAGTTTGTTGTGAGCTCAATGACGGGAATTCATCTAGGTTTTCTTCATTAAAAACCGAACAAAACTGCTGGTTTAACACTTCGGCCTTGTCTGCTGACAAAGATACTGTCCGAATACTATCTGGCTCATTTTCTTGATGTAATTCCAGAGAGGCTTTGTGTCTTCTGATTTTAAACTTTCCCTTATCACATCATGGATGTATTCTTGATGTGCTTTCCTGATTTGACTGTCAATTGAACGCCGAAATGTCTTAAAATCTGTCCATGCGGAAGTTGACCCAGATTTTCATGCTCTGTTATAAAGCCTTTGTTTTTTTCTAATTGCATGCCCAATTGATGAATTTACCCATGGTAAATTATATCTGGTGGAACACATTTTTGACTGAATAAAACGGTCCATGGCTCCGACAAGAACTTGTTTAAAATCTAACCACAGCGTGTTTGTGTCTGTTGGTGCCACATAATCTCCTGTTAATTTCTCATTAAAATCTGATATGAGTTCATCTATGGAAGAGAAATCTGCCTTTTTGTAGAGGAAAATCTTTCTTCTCGGTGGTCTAACTGCTTTGGCTGTCAACTTGGCTTGGACAACAACAGCATCATGGTCGCTGATGCCTGATGTCACATCACAACTTTCTACAATGGAGGGAAGGCTGACAAAATACAAGTCAAGTATATTTCTGTCTCTAGTGGGCTTATCAACCATTTGAGTGAGGTTAAAATCATTGGCCAAATCCAACATAATCTTGCTACATGCGGTATTTCTTTCCCCAGTACGAAGAGAATTGCTGGACCAGTTTATATCAGGGAGATTAAAATCACCCAGTAGCCATACAGAAGCAGACTCCGGAATCTTGGATAAAGAAGCTTCAAGTTCTCTTAAATGTTCCTGTCCTGACGATGGAGGGCGGTAAAATGTCCTGATGTATGTAGGCTTTAGCCCCTTTATGTGAATGCTAACCCACAGCACCTTGCAGTTTGCATCACAATCTTTCTCTTCAGTAGAAATATACAAGTTCCTAACAGCGATGAATACACCCCCATGAGAGTCCCCTTCCCTGTCTTTTTTAAACACCTGGTTTAATGTTGGAAATTTTTCACCGGCGGCAATGTCTTTGTTCAACCAAGATTCTGTACCGATTATTATGTCTGGTTTTTCCTGGTCTATAAGAGCCTGGAATTATGCTTTCTTTGCTCTAATGCTCTGACAATTGAGATTAAGAATTTTTTAAGTTTCTTGTTTATTATGATCAAACTTCATGCTCTTAGGCTTTGACTTGGCCCCAGAGGTTTTATTACCACCATTTTTGCTTTTTTCAGACTTGTGCTGATGACGGTCTACTATCGGACTGGATGTCCAAGGGATAGGTGAAGCTGAGTCAAGACTAGGTACGACGTCAGAGTCTGCAGATATGTTGAGATATTCTAAGCTGTTTGCCAAATTAATGCTTGCATGGCTAAAAATTAAAGAGTCAAAATTGGAGAGTCCACAGTTGCAGCACACCCATGAGTAGGACGGATGCTCAACAAGTACGTTATAAATGTGTTCATTCATGCCAATACAGTTTCTGTGAAACCAAGTCACATCCCTCACATTCTATTGCCTGTTGACCACACTTTGCTGCCTTGTTGCACACCATGTACAGGTATTTGGGTTGGTAAGGGCCAGGATTTAATGCTACATTTCCAACAAGCATGATAATTAAGAAAGTATGTAATTGGTCTTAAATTAATTTTAGTCAGGATTCTCCCTTCCATTGCTGTAGACCAACAAGATGACTGAATAACAAATTGGAACAAACTCACCCGGTCTTCGAAGGTATTTTCTAGAGGTAAAGGTGTAGTCCAGTGCTCAGGAAAAGTGTGGTCCGATATTTCCAATAGTGGGTTGTTAGAGATTCTATTCAGTATCAGTAATGTGATTGCAATCCATGATGTTTTACGTAGCGCAAACTGTGCATGTGCCATGTTGCCATTTGTTGGGTTTCAGTGATTGGATATCCAAGTGATGTTTAGTGATTGAATATCCAAGTCCCAATGTAGCGTTAAAAATACATACAACAATGAAAATTTACAAAATAGTAATACCTAACAGTCCACAATAAAATGCTAATGTAATTGTACTATTTTCACGAAATACTGTAAAATTCTATTGCACTACACAAAGTTTTTAAAATGGCCGCTGGCATTAAATTAAAGATAGCCACCAACAAATCTCAGTCAGTAATATATGCAATATGCATTCTTCTGCTACTGCCATATAGGTTTAAAAATATCCAAACTGTCAAATAATATAAAGATAATATCAAAATCTACATTAAAAAGGTTAAAAAGGATAAAAACAGGAAATATCCTGCGAGATTTGCAGAGCTCAAAATCACTACGTCCATTCATTGGCTTGCTTTTTGAGAACAGGCAAATGCAGGCAATCCTTGCCATAATTTATATGATAGGGCAAATTTTGCAATATCCATAACTTTTAAAACTTATTGAACTTGTCAAATTATTTTCATAGTAATATAATATTTCAGTTACTGTTTCATTTTTTAAGATTGTTAAATCACTTTAATAAAATAATGCTTTGTAAAACACTTCATAAATTTCAAGCATGTTCATGTTTTTATTATGATTTATTATTTAACTTTCATTTTGAGGCCTTCACATCCTTCCAGTAATGGGGCCTCCAGAACTGCCCACGATATTCCAAATGCAGCCTAACCAGAATTCTATAAAACTGCAACAAGACATGACTCTTATACAACATTTCTCTGCTGATGAAGGCAAGCATACCATACACATTCTTTATCACTCTATCTACTTGTATTGCCACTTTTAAGGAGTTTTGGATCTGGACTCCAAGATTCTACTGCACTAGAATGCTGTGAAGGGACATGCAACTAACTGTTTTTTTACACTTATGTTCAAACTCCCAAATTGCAACACAACACTTTCTTCGATTAAAATCTACCTTTTAAATCTCCACCCATTTCTATGCCTGATATATAGCTCGTTGTATACTTTGACAGCCTTCCTCACTGTCCACTAATTTTGCCGTTGTCTGCAAACTTACTAATCAACCCATTTACATTTATTCACCCGCTGAGTTTCTCCAGCATTTTTGTCTACCTTTGATTTTCCAGCATCTGCATTTCCTTCTTAAACTCCATCTACATTTATGTCCAATTTGTTGATATACATCACAAACGACGGAGGTTCTAGCAGAAATCCATGCAAAACTCCAATCGCCCTTCTACCACAACCCTCTGTCATCTGTGAGTAAGCCAGTTATAAATCCAAATGACAAAGTCACATGGATCCCATGCATCTTAATCTTCTGGTCAGCCTACTGTGAAGGACTTTATTAAATACTTTTCTAAAATCAATGTAGGCAATATCCATTGCCCTACCCTCATTGATCACCTTCATTATCTTTCAAAAAAGTTTGTAAGGCATGACCTGCCATGAAAAAAACGACGTTCCTAATTAGCCCCTTCTCTTCCAAATGTGAGAAAACTCTATCCTGAAGAATCCTCCAGTATACAATTGTTCCTGGGTTATGGTCATCAACCAACAAACGACATAAGGAAGCTTCTAGTACAATGTGTCTATGTTAACTTTTATGTAGTTGTCTTATTGCTTTTTTTCCGTATGGCTGTATGGTAATTTGCATATCACTGTACCTTAACTGTTACAATAAAATATCTTTGAACCATTTGAAACTTTTGAATATCAAAAAGACAACCGTGATGCAAATTTTGGAAAGCTTGCTTCAGAAAGGAAGCATTCCCAAAGGAAGGGAAAGAAAATTGGAGATTCCACTTTACCTTTCATTCTTTTTTTTAGATGCTATACATGAAATGAGTTTAGTATATGACCATCAACAAAGATATATGCTAGGACATCATGATAACAAATATAGAGAGAAAAAAGTAAAATAAAAAGCAAAAAGATCTAAGCATAACAAATCTATTGTTCAACAATTCCCCACACTAAAGGGAAACATCTGCTAAAGCAATTCTAGGTAGTGCCTCCAGAAATAAGCATATCTGTTCGTATTCAGCAGCTCACTTCATGTACAAACAATCACAGCAACATCTAAATGTCACACGATTGCAATACCCGACAGTTAACCACAGTTAACTTCATCATTGTATTTAGTGTATGTTTAGTGATGCTCCAAAGTTGTCCAGAGGAATGGTACAACAAACAGTAATAAAACAATCCTGCAATGAAATTGGTTTGAAAGTAATTTTCAGCCATGCCAAGTTCTTCAGGATGTCTCAATTGCTTCAGTGTTGTTTACTTGTTACCAAATGTCAGCTTGGATGACAATTCATGATTACCGGTTATTTAATAAGTTATAGCAAAGGTAGCACGACCAAGGTATTTAAAATATATATTCATTAAACTGAATGCGTATACTCCTGAATTAGCATAGAGTCATAAACTCTTATGAAGTTAAATATCTGCATGCTGACACTATTATTTAATGTGATTATCTTTTGTTCATACTAGAAATGAACAGTAGCCCTGGGCATGAATTTTTTTGGGGGGCTTCTCCTGCTCTGCTGTTGTAACTTTGCCAAAAGCACTAACTACTTGTGTTTCCGCTGTTACAGCTGAGTGAGAGCCAAGTTATGGAAGCCAAATAAATTTCTCCACTATAGTAGATATTTTGTTAATCGCCTCTTTAGTAATGTTATACGAGATATGACAATAGCCTCTTTGGTAATGTAATATATTATTTTTCTAATAATGCCATTTAACACACACTTGCGTTGAAATATCACTTTAATACAATAAACATTGTAAGGTACTTCTAAATGCCGAAATTTAAAGTAAGAACAATAAAGCAATGTGAAGACAAATTATATAAAGCTTGATCAGAGATGTAGGGTTCTGGGAACATGTTAACAATGGAAGTAGATGTAAAAACAAGTTTCAGAGGCGATTACAGAGTTTGGGCCTTAACAGCTGAATCTGCATCTGGAGTAATGGAAATGACACCAGCACAAAACATCTCTCTTATATCTATTCTGACGCAATCACCTTTGAAAAATAACTCTTTCTCTCCCACTAAATAAAATATATACCAATAAGGTAATGAATTTTCTTGGCTTCCATACATCCCAGTGATGCCTCTTGACCTTCAGAATGTTTCTTGCATTTACTGTTTTGAAAGTCCTTCCATTCCATTGTTTCTGCAATATCTTCCCTTTCCCTTCACCAGATTTCTCTCTCTTAATACTTGGCATAGCTCTCAATCCATCAATCAATCAAAGACTTTATTGTCATTCAAAAATACACCAACAAATTCATCTGTTCTATTTCACACATTTATCCAATCGTTCTCTCTCTTCATAACTAGAACAGGGAGATTATTTTCTTGACGTATCTTCCACCCCACTGGTCAATAGATCATTTTCATAAGTTCATAAGTTTTAGGAGCAGAATTAGACCATTCGGCCCATCAAGTCAATTCTGCCATTCAATCATGGCTGATCTATCTTTCTCTCAACCCCATTCTTCTGTCTTCTCCCCATAACCCCTGATACCCATATTAATCAAGAATCTGTCAATCTCTGCCTTAAAAATATCCATTGACTTGGTAAGTATCCAAGTATGAAGTCACCTCAAGATAAATCTTTCTCTCCTTTCCTCTTCCAGTATTCCAAAGGGATCATTCCCTCCAGAATGCTTTGGTTCAAGAGTCAAGAGACAAGAGTGCTTAGAGCAGCTTTTTATTTATTGTAGCTTTATAGGCAGATTTTACTTCGGAGTCACGTGAGTGACTACATGAAGAACCCGCCACCTCGCACGTGCGCCATTATCGCTACACGCATTGTGAACAAGTCATTACGAGGGGAGGACGTTCCTCCCAAACGGCAGGGTTGAACCTGCAACAAGTAAGGTAGGAGAACTTAGTTTCTTGACTTACCTTTTTTACAGGCAGGCTGATGAAAACTGGCTGGGGAGAGTCTGCAGAACTGCAGGCAGCCAGCAACGGCCGGGGGCACCACTATCTCCCTTAAACGGGAGCCGGAGCCGACCTCAGCTCCAGCAGGACGCCGACAGCGGTGGAGCATTCTGGATCCGTCATTCCGACGGCTCGGACAACAGCCCCACGGACCTATACTACATGGGTCCGAGGGGCTGGAAGGTGCTGGGTTTTTTCCACAGCACTAAAAATAGCGGCAAGCGGTCAGTGCCCGAGAGCACTGAGTACGCGTTGGAGCCGCTGGGCTTGGGTCGCGAGCGGCCAGTTCCCCGAGAGGACTGGACCGCATTGGAGCACCCCAGGCCCAAGTGGAGAAGGAGCGGCACAGTGCGGGAAGCACTGCACCGCGTTTTTTAAAACTGCCAGACCTGCGGCTGCGAGCGGCCAGCTCCCCGAGAGGACTGCACCGCGTTGGAGCACCGCAGGCACAAGGAGAAGGAGCGGCACAGTGCGGGAAGCACTGCACCGCATTAAAACTGCCATACCTGCGGTTTGCGAGCGGCCAGCTCCCCGAGGGACTGAACCGCATTGGAGCACCGCAGGCTAACGGCAGTACGGGCGGCTCAGTGCTGTGAGCACTGCACCGCGCTTTGGAGCACCGCAGGCCAACGGGGATACAGGCGGCACAGTGGCCGTGTACACTGCACCGCATTGGCACTGCGGGGCCTGCACCTGCGAGAACATACCGTTTTGCAGCGATGCAGGTCCAAGAAGAAATCCTCCAGTGGGTAAGTCCCATAGCAGCACCTTATACAGGGCTGTATTTCACTTCTACTATTACAGGGAAGTGGTTGAGGAAAAGACAGACTCAGGGAGAAGGAAGCAGCACCTTTTCTATAGGGCTATAATCATGCTTCTCTCTCCCCAGTAGACTCTTCTGTCAGAAGAGTGCTGGGGTCAAGCCTAGGGCAAACCCTGGACAGGTAAACAGATGTAAGAGCTGTAACAATGAGGTGATGCCTTTTCTAAGTCACAAAGTACATAGAGTGCATTATTGGTCCTTTCCTGATAGAAATACAGGAATACTTATGTTGTGACTGAAGGATTTAGCAGTCCAAAAATTTACTGACAAATTCCTTTCCCATCTGGGAAGTCACACGGGAATGTCTGTCTATGTTTCAGGGGGAACAACAGTACAGCTGTGAGTAAAGCTAACTGGGAAAGATCTACAAACCAGGTTAGAAGCCAGCATAGACCATATGTTTTCTATCTACTGCAGGGGCAAACATTAGCTGACACCATAGCTGTCACTTGCCACCAGGGATTGTAAATCCCTGAATGTACTAAACTAATCAATTTATGCATCTGGTTACATCCAACCGGGATTGACGCGGGCCTGTGTAAACCCGAAACCTCCTAGCAAAATCTTTTTATTTGGGGGTGACCTATCTAGAAAGTCAAGGAGTTGGACAATGAAGCCAAACTGGAGCTCATCTAAACGTCCAAACATCATCCTCAAAGGTATCGCCCCTATGCTGGAAGATGTGTACACCCACAACACACGACCTCGGGGATCCAGAAGAAAACAGTAAAACCAGAAGGAAGCAAGGAGGTTGGTGCGAGAAGACATCGAATAAATAACTTTTTGACACTCATATCTTAAACAGTATCCGGGGATACACAATAGAATTTTACAACACATAATCTTCTAGTCCAGCTGATATATCGAGAGAGGAATTTGGAGGAGAACACCAAGTTGGGCTATAGTATTTGCTGATGTTTCTACACGATATGGAACACCAGATGCCGATCTACTCGTATCCAGACATAATCACCAATTACCAAATATGTCATAAGGGATACAGACACTGGACATCAGCAACAGATGGGGTTTTAGCTGCATTGCAAGGGAAGAATTATTATCTACGCATTCCCTTCCTAACAAAATAGGATATGGCGCTTGACGCATCAATTATAGATCAGGTCTCGGCTTTTTGGCTAAGATCAAGTATAATATCTGTTCTTATCAGTTTAAATGTCTGATATGTCCCTTATCTAGGGACCATATATCATAAAATTAATTAAATAAATAAATAGATGGAAAAGTGAAAAATAAATAAAACGATATATTCGTTTTAAGAACAGAAACCTTTTCTATTGATAAGTATATTCGTTTTAAGAACGAAAATGGCAAGCATTGATTCAAAGGATGCTTACAATTTCAGTACCCATAACAGGTGACCACGGACGTTATTTTTATCTAATTGGATGGCTCAGCTCTAGCAGTATAGAGCACTACCTAATGTGTTTACATTAGCACCTAGGTTATTTACAAAATATGACAACCAGCCACACAATGGTAATGGCTTCTTTGGATGACATACTAATTGTGTGGAAACTTAGGACGGGCTGAACAAACGGTAACAGCCACTTAACAATTATTTGGAAACTAGGATCATTATCCATCCAATTAAATCAAAATTAAAGCCTTCAAACTAAAGGGATTATTTGGGGTTCACCATTAACTCAGTTCCTCATGTCAGTAACTTTGCCAACAGAGATTACAACCTTAATAGAGGCATACAGCAAAATCATTGACATGAGGATAAACCATCCATCAGACTGGTAGCAAGAATATTGGCAACATATGGTTTCCAGCCACATAATTCAGACCCTTACATTATAAAGATTTACAGAGGGCCAAAATATGAGCTCTTAAAATTAATGGTGATCATTTCAATAGAATGATGAAGCCATGCAGAAGCCATATTGGAACTAAATGGTGGAAAGATAACATTGGGCATTGCTCCAATCCTATCATTATCAGCAACCAGTCTATGGTCCTACATATGGATACTATGCACTAGGACGGTGTGTTACCAATTCCATCTCCAGCTGTGGAGGAAGATGGATAACACAGCAAGCATCATTATTACTAACACTGGGCATAACTACCTGGAAATGTTGGGTGTTTTTTCATGGCCTAAAGTCATGTTGCTCTGGAATATATTAAACAGGTTATTAGATTATAAATTAACAACACTACTGTGGTAGCACATATCAACCACATGGGTGAAAGGGAATCTACATCGTGTAACAATCTGGCCAACACAATTTGGCAACCTCATCAGGGGGGGGGGGGGGGGTACTAAGGGAAATACTACGAGACTCTGCGTCTGGTGTTTTTAACAGTACCCGACTGACCTACCCAACCAAGGTTCTAGGTGGTATTAGGGAATGAGATTAGAACCATGCAGCACCATCCAAAACAGACGGCCAGAGCAATGGACATGATCACAGCGGGCCACAGACAATCAACCTAAAGACAATGTCTAAAATACATAAACTAATGGGAGATGTGTTGCAACCATAATACATCATCCAGCCTGTTTCGAAGCTTTGTTAACCTACAGGGGCTTAGTATTAGTGACATCAACTGTGCCAGAAGTGGCCCATCTACTTACCTATGGCAAGAGAACGGAACAACAGCTTATGAGGGACACTTTTTATGAGAATTCCCCAAAGACCAGGTATTCCCAAATATGGGACATCAGCATCGTCTTAACGTTGTTAAAGAACTGGGCTCCAGCCACAGCGCTGTCATTACAGTTTTTGACATTTTACAAAACTGTCATGCTGATGGCTTAGGTCACGGCACTAAGGACTCAATCCCTACCAAATTAAGGCTGGATACCTTGACCAGTTCACCTGGCAACTTACACTTCTATATTCAGGAATTAGGGAACTAAACAGACAGGGGTCAGCAGGCCTTAAAATAACATTTTTTAGAGCCTACCCTACAGATGATTGACTGTGTTGTGAGACATCTACAAATATACATGGAACAAACCCAAACCATAAGTGGCACAGAAGAGGAACTTCTCATCAACGACAGACAGCCTCATTAAAGAATAACAGGCCAGGCCAGCTAAATGGCTAACATAGTATTGACATAAGTTGGTGTAAACACTAATTGGGTTAAAATCTCACTCCACCAGGCTGCAGCAACGTCGGCAGCATTTAAATTGGAGGTTCCTATGGATAAAATCCTCAGGACTGCAGGATGGCCATCGGAAAGAACATTCTAAGGATTATAACTAACCAGTAATGGAAACTGGAATTTTTCAGAAACATTGTTAAGTTTCTGTACCATAATTTACCCCAAAAAAAACAAAAAAAAAACAGGGGCTATCAATTATTATTAACTTTATGGTTATTTATATATATCATATTGATGTTTAATATGTTATCACTATTCTCCCCAAAACCAAGGCAGACGTGATGATGGACTCGTTCCACGGCTTGAATCACAGAGCTTTGAAATCTTCATGTAGTCACTCACGTGACTCCGAAGTAAAATAGTAAGATTAAACGAGAACTTACCAGTTCGAAGTTTGATCTGTATTTTATGAGGCGTAACGTTGAGGGAATACATGCCCTCCGCTCCCACCCTTGATCATAAACACAACTGGTATCTTTTCTCTAATCTTACTATGCTTAAGTCATTACACGTATCTGTGATTCACTCCGTTGCTTTGAAGAATGGCGCACGTGCGAGGTGGCGGGTTCTTCATGTATTCCCTCAACGTTACTCCTCATAAAATACAGATCAAACTTCGAACTGGTAAGTTCTCATTTAATCTTACTATTAAATGCAACAGCAACTAATAAATAAATAATAAACTATTAGCTATTCTGAGCTGGGTCATGACAGTTCAAAAAATCAAAGTATGTTGAGCAACCATACTGTAAAGTCCACAGTGGTCTGATGCTGAGAAAGATCTATGGTTAGAATTGTGCAGGGTGGTTCTTGAATCCAATGTTCGATGAAGAGAAGTTGTTCTTGAAACTGGAAGTCACGGTTCTCAGGACCCTGAACCTTCTTCTCAATGGTAGCACCCAAATCAGAGTGTGGCCAGGGTGGAATGGGTCTTTGATAATATTAGCTGCTTTCTTGAAGCTTCCAACCACAGCAATAAATATTCCCCTTCTCATGGCTCTTGCCCATGTATATGTCTGAAATGTAACAGTCACCATTTTACCTTCTTTTCTGTTATCCAGAGTGCCAAACACTCTTTCCAGGTGAAGTTGCAATTTGACCTCCACTATATTGGGGAAGCTAAACACAAATTGGGAGGCAGATTTGCATGATACCACAAGAGGATTTTTATATTTGTCACTTCAATTACACATCTTACTCCAGTCTGATCTTTCTACTTTTAGCCTCCTACAATATCCACTAAACATAGAAACATAGAAAATAGGTGCAGGAGTAGGCCATTCAGCCCTTCGAGCCGGCACCGCCATTCAATATGATCATGGCTGATCATCCAACTCAGTATCCTGTACCTGCCTTCTCTCCATACCCCCTGATCTCTTTAGCCACAAGGGCCACATCTAACTCCCTCTTAAATATAACCAATGAACTGGCCTCAACTACCTTCTGTGGCAGAGAATTCCAGAGATTCATCACTCTCTGTGTGAAAAATGTTTTCCTCATCTCGGTCCTAAAAGATTTCCCCCTTATCCTTAAACTGTGACCCCTTGTTCTGGACTTCCCCAACATCGGGAACAATCTTCCTGCATCTAGCCTGTCCAACCCCTTAAGAATTTTGTAAGTTTCTATAAGATCCCCCCTCAATCTTCTAAATTCTAGCGAGTACAAGCCGAGTCTATCCAGTCTTTCTTCATATGAAAGTCCTGACATCCCAGGAATCAGTCTGGTGAACCTTCTCTGTACTATGGCAAGAATGTCTTTCCTCAGATTAGGAGACCAAAACTGTACACAATACTCCAAGCATGATTTAAAATCAAGAAGCAGCTTATCATCTAATTTAAAGTCCAATTGAGCACATTATATATTTTTGGACTCAATACTGATTTCACCAATTTCAGATAATTAGCCATTGCAGCAATGCATCTCACATTTCCAGCAATCAGTTTGCTTTTCTCACTTCCCTTCTGGTAATTTCATATTTCATCCATCTGGTCCTATTTAAACATCTCCCAGCACAACTTATGTTCTTCACTAGCTTTTACCATTCTCTTTCAGCCAGAACAACAATTACAATTGTGTCATTCAATCTTTCCAAGTCTCCAGCCATCACAGATTTTTTATGTCCACACTGTCCCTTTCTCGAGAATTCTTCTCAAACTTTTCCTAATTCTGTTAAAGATGATTGATCTGAAGCAGGACTATTTCTCTCTCCAATATAGATACCTGACCTGTTGTGTGTTTCTAGCATTTACCGTGTTTATTATGAAAATGTTTCAGTTGATTGATCGGTGTCATTATAAGTGGGTAAGTAGATGGCTGTTGACTGAATGAGATTTGTGGCAATTAGCATACTGTGGGTATGTTGGAGTAGGTGGAATGAGAGTTTTAGATTATTAGATAGAATAAACCACTGTGAAGTGACCTAAGATATTCACAGGAGTGCTACCTGGACATTTAGGCTTTAGGGTGTGCATAAAGATTGAATACAGAGATAGAGAGATAGATGGAAATTATTCCAGAATTTATGGTCTTAGCACCTGAAGATATGGTTGTCAAATTTGTTAAAATCAAGATGTTAAAAAATAAATATAGTGAGCTTATAGCCATTTCTTACGTCATGACCTTACGTTTTCACATCACTTCATTAACAGTTGTTCCTTCATTTTAAATATGTTGGCATCATATCGAAATTGGAAACTGACCCATGCCATCGCTAAGATTTCAGATGGAATTAAGCACAAAAGGAAGCACTTTTCACAGATTCCATCAGTAGCTTGTCATTCAATGCATTTTAAAATTTAAACTATCATTCCCATCATCAGACGGAGAAGGTTAAATCGGAAGTGTCAGTGATGCAGTTGAACAAAGGGGACTATGAAGGTATGAGAGGGGAGCTGGCCAAGGTAGACTGGAAAGGGATCCAAGCAGGAATGACAGTGGAACAGCAATGGCAGGAATATCTGGGCATAATCCGGAAGACGCAGGATCATTGCATTCCAAAACGGAAGAAAGATTCTATATTAATGATTTGGAAGAGGGAATTAGGAGCAACACTAGCAAGTTTGCGGATGACACAAAGCTGGGTGGCAGTGTGAACTGTGAAGAGGATGTTAGGAGGTTGCAGGGTGACCTGGACAGGTTGAGTGAGTGGGCAGATGCGTGGTAGATGCTGTATAATATAGATAAATGTGAGGTCATCCACTTTGGCGGCAAAAACAAGGGGGCAGATTATTATCTCAATGGGGTTTGGTTAGGTAAGGGGGAGGTGCAGTGAGACCTGGGCGTCCTTGTACACCGGTCACTGAAAGTTGGCTTACAGGTACAGCAGGCAGTGAAGAAAGCTAATGGAATGTTGGCCTTCATAACACGAGGATTTCAGTCTAGGGATAAAGAGGTTCTGCTGCAGTTGTATAGGGCTCTGGTGAGACCACATCTGGAGTATTGTGTACAGTTTTGGTCTCTTAATTTGAGGAAGGACATCCTTGTGATTGAGGCAGTGCAGCGTAGGTTCACGCGATTGATCCCTGGGATGGCAGGACAGTCATATGAGGAAAGATTGAAAAGAGTAGGCTTGTATTCACTGGAGTTTAGAAGGATGAGGGGGTATCTTATAGAAACATATAAAATTATAAAAGGGCTGGACAAGCTAGATGCAGGAAAAAAGTTCCCAATTTTGGGCGAGTCCGGAACCAGGGGCCACAGTCTTAGAATAAAGGGGAGGTCATTTAAGACTGGGTTAGAAAAAACTTTTTCACCCAGAGAGTTGTGAATTTATGGAATTCCCTGCCACAGAGGGCAGCGGAGGCCAAGGCACTGGATGGATTTAAGAGAGAGTTAGATAGAGCTCTAGGGAATAGTGGAGTCAAGGGATATCGGGAGAAGGCAGGCACGTGTTATTGATAAAGGACGATCAGCCATGAACACAATGAATGGTGGTGCTGGTTCGAAGTGCCGAATGGCCTACTCCTGCACCTATTTTCTATGTTTCTATGTTTCTATCATCTGATATATTTGTAATAAATTATGATGACTTGGGCTCCTTGAACAAACTTTGAATTTTGGCTTAAATGTATCCCTTAACTACATCTGACCAATGGATTTGATGCAAAAGACACAGCATTATAGAAGCAATGAGGGTTAAGAGTCAAATCAAGAATCATGAGTGTCTATTTGTCATATGCACCTAATATAAACTAGACCAATAAAATCCTTACTTGCTGCAGCTTTACAGGCAGTAAGAATAAATATATAGTAAATTATCAGTTACTCTAAAGCAACTTGACCATGATGGTACAAACACAAAGTACATAGAACAACCATAATAGTGCAAAGTCCATGGTTCAGTAGGGTTGAAGTAGTTGTGATTTGTGTTGTGGTGAGGATTGTGCAGACTAGTTCAAGAACCTGATGTTAGATAGAGATAATGGCTCTCAGACTCATATGTAAGAAAAAACTGCAGATGCTGGTTTAAATCAAAGGGAGACACAAAATGCTGGAATAACTCAGCGGGACAGTCAGCATCTCTGGAGAGAAGGAATGGGTGACGTTTCTGGTCGAGACCCTTCTTCAGACTGATGTCAGGGGAGTGGGTAAGACAAAAATAGAATTTCGTCGGGTACAGTAAAGGGCCTGTCCCACTTACGTGTCCTTGGCATACAAATTTAGCGACCTCGTGGTCGCGTTGAGGCGCACGGGCATCGTATGACCAGGCGGGGCCAGTCCCACTGAGAAGCGTGGAGGGGTATGTAGTTGTGTTAGACATCGTGCGGAGCTCCGAAATTTTTGTAGCGAACAAAATCTTTGCCGCCAACGGCCTGTCGAGTAACTGACGGCCAAAATGGGACAGGCCCAAGACCCTGGCGCAATGCTCCAACAGCAGCAGAAGCAGGCAAACGATCGCCGAACTGAGCCTAAGACTCACGGCCGTTGCGGTCCGGATCCGCCCCCACTTCTACTCCCAATGCGGGGCCAAGAAAATTGAAGATAGACACAAAATGCTGGAGTAACTCAGCGGGACCTCCCCCTTCCCATCTCCACCCCTTTCTGCTTTCCGCTGAGACCGTTCCCTCCGAAACTCTCTGGTCAATTCGTCCCTTCCCACCCAAACCACGCCCTGCCCAGGTACTTTCCTCTACAACCGCAGGAGATGCAACACCTGTCCCTTTACCTCCACCCTCGACTCCATCCAAGGACCCAAACAGTCTTTCCAGGTGAAGCAGATGTTCACCTGCACCTCCTCCAACCTCATCAACTGTATCCGTTGTTCCAGGTGCCAACTTCTCTACATCGGCGAGACCAAGCGCAGGCTTGGCGATTGTTTCGCTGAACACCTCTGCTCTGTCCGTCTTAACTTACCTGATGTCCCGGTTACTCAGCACTTCAACTCCCCTTCCCATTTCCCAATCTGTCCTTTCTGGCCTGGGGCTCCTCCATTGTCAGAGTGAGGCCCAGCACAAATTGGAGGAACAGCACCTCCTATTTCGCTTGGATAGTTTACACCCCAGCGGTATGAACATTGACTTCTCTAACTTCAATAGTCGTTGCTTTCCCTCTCTATCCCCTCCCCTTTCCCAGTACTCCCACCAATCTTACTGTCTATGACTTCATTCTATCTTTATCCCGCCCACTCCCTGATATCTGTCTGAAGAAGGGTCTCGACCCGAAACATCACCCATTCCTTCTCCCCAGAGATACTGCCTGTCCCGCTGAGTTACTCCAGCATTTTGTGTCTGCACTCAGCCTCAGGCTAGCCTTTGACGATATTACCTTGTACCATGTTTACCAAGTGTAAAAAATATTTATGACAAGAACTATCAAAGTAACGTGAAAGTTTGATTATATTCTAACATGAATAGCATGAAAAATAAAGTATTTCACTGTATCTCCCTATACGTGACGCCAATAAGCCAACATCAAAAGTGATCACCACTTATTTACAAAAATATATAAATAATATACAGAATAAAACAAAAATTAAAAGAATTGTTGTTCGACAGCTGACAATATAATTAACTGTGGAAGAGCATGAAATCATCTTAGGATATTGGAAGATCATCAAAGTGTCAATTCAAAGTTTTATGGTGGACAAATTTCTCAGTCTTGTAGATTGATGATTTTACTGGTACCTCCGCTTTGCTGAAATTTTGCTGGGAAAAGGTCCATGGGTAATATTTATTCACCAGTAATCATATAGAATTGCTGGAAACCAAATTTAATAGTTTTACCGGTGAAGTGTTGGCATGCCAAACATTTTGGGACCATCAAAACTGAATCTAACTCTGTTCTTACTTAATGACCACAGACATAAAATTTTAACAAGTCTCAGTGGTGGGGTGTCAAGATTCCTCCAGCAGCAAATGGAGGTGGGGGATATTTGTGCATAAAATAAACTTAGTTATTAACAAAACAGGCTCTGATGTAGGAGTAGTATGTATAAGAGTAGTAGTACTGTAATTCCTGGTTCAGTCAAGTTCTTTAAATTCCCTAGTTTATCAATCATTTTAATTACAAGGTATAAAAGTTCTGTAAGCTCTAGAAACAAACAACATGAGAACTTCAGCAGAAGTCATAAAGCATTCAATTCACCAAATCTTCCTATATTAGGTATTCACTACACATTCAATGTGTTCTTGTATTAAGTATTCCCTGCACATATGCATCACATTGATGCTTCCATTGAGAGGATGAGAGAAAAGGCTTCTTTCAGTGTTATTTTTTCTAGTGAAACACAACATTGAAGATTTGGCATCACATGTAGTATCCAACACTATCTGGTAGGAACAGATGCCTTTTGCTGATAAAGGAGTGCTTCCTATAGTAAGCAGTTTGCATGGTAGAATGAAATCTGGAATCCTATATAAGTCAACAAAAATGGCATATGCCTGCTTCTAAAGCTAATGCTCCCTGTAAGGCATCGTATGAAAAGGAAAACATGATTAGCCAGAGGGTGTGCTCCAAAAGAGCTCATGCACAAGAGGCTATAGATCCGTTGATGTAAGGATAGAAATTACTGTTGCCAATATTAGCAGATGAATGCTCAATGCATTTATTAAGCTCTTAGCCAGTCTGCAAATCCCCAACCCACTCACAAATAAAACTTGGTGCATTGCTACATTATAAAATCTATTTTTGCTTGATCCTTATAGTCATCTATCCCAACTCTTTTACTACCATTCAGCCATCTGTTAGTAGTATCTGCTAGGTACACAAAAATGCTGGAGAAACTCAGCGGGTGCAGCAGCATCTGTGGAGTGAAGGAAATAGGCAACGTTCCGGGCCGAAACCCTTCTTCAGACAGTAGTATCTGCTATCTCCCCACTCGGGCATACTTGGACGTTCAATATATTAAAGGTGATACATAAATCCATGTTTTCCCCAATTGAGGATTACATGATGCAAATTGAGTTTTTTTTAAAGCAATAAATTAAGTAAGTTATAGAACTGCATTTAACAATTCTTGCTGTATATCATTGATCTTATTGAAGCACAGAAATGAACCCAAAGGCTGCTGTTATTACAAAGTAATCTGCAAAGAGCATAGAGTCTCAAAGGGGGTAAATGCATGTCAGAATATTCTCATTTTAGCTTCAGATTTCAATATTCACCCTGTTTTCACAATCTGAAGAGGTAATACGCCAACAGCAGTATGGTGGCACAGAAGCTAATGCTGCTGCTTCAAAACTCCAGTAACCTAGGTTCAACCTGACATGTGTGGAGTTACCACATTCTCCTTTTGATTGTGTGGGTTTCTGCCAAGTACTCTGCCAAATCCCAAATATATGCTGGTAGGTGAATTGGCTAATATAGACTTCCATTTAGTGTCAGTAAAATAACAAAATGTGAGAGGGATAAGTTGAAAGGAAATAAGGGGAATAGGCTTGCTCTTTAGGGAGCTAGCATGGACTTGATAGATTGTATGGCCTCCTTTTGTGTCACAAGAGGTAAAAATGACCCATCTGTTCCATTGGTAAAGCAAAAGGATTTGCTTCCAAATATTAATATTATGTGGCTTACCAAAAGTTACATTCTTTATCAAATCTTTATCAATCTAGCTTGTGAGATGATTTAAAATATATTTTAAATGTAATTTCCTTTATAAATAAATAAGAAAGTATTAGAAGCTCGGAGAAAAGATGGGGAAGAGCCATGGGGGAGAAGGGGGTATCACGACGGAGGGGGACGGAGCCAGCGAGGGGAACCAGAGGGGAAGGGGCTGGAGCTATGGGGCGTTGCGATGGTGGTGCGTTTGGGGACTCAAAGCGGGCGCTGGATGCCCTCCTCCACCAGGATCAGATTCACTGCTTTCCGTTTGGCGACATCGCCATGCCACTTCCGGTCCCGCTGAAAGTTGGAGACCTCCTCCGGCCACCCTCAGCTCCAGTAAAGATGCTATGGTGCAGAAAGGGGCAGACTGCCCAGGGGAGTGACAGGAAAAGAGACTAATCCACATGGCGCTGACATGCAGGAGAGAGGTCGATCTGCGCATGCGCGGTTTTTATGATTTTTAAACCTTGCTAACTTTTACATTATACCACTGATTGGAAGGAAACGTAGTGCACTCACAGCACAGGAGAACGGTGAGTGAGCTGTCAAAAAATTGTAGCGCTATCCCGTACCGTTTTTGAGCAAATAGAAAAACTACGCAAACCAGAAGAGCACAAGATCAGAGCTTTAGTTATGTATAGATAGGTAATTTTAAATCACTGATAAATGGTAATTCTCTTGTTTGATAGCATTCTGGAAGTTTTTAGAATTTGTTTCAAACAATTTAAAGTTGCGTATTTCTACAACAAACTTTCTGGCCTTAAATTTGTCTTTGCATTTCTAACACTTAAATCTTTACTATGATAACGTAAACTGGCATGACACCATCGCCATCATAACATTGTCTTAAAGGAGTTTTATTACAAAACAATAAACACCATCACAGTTTATGTATCTTTTGTGTTTTTTTTTAATTATTTTCCTCCCAAGAAGGTGCTCTATTGCTTCCGATATAATTGTAAGTAATTTTCTGCCTGGCAAAATGTTCTTCATAACTTCGCTTACAAGGCAGTTATAGCACTCCCCTGCCATTCTTTGTAAATATATTTGAAGTCCTCCTCACCAGAGTACATATTGTACAATTGCTGTTTTACATAGAAATAAATGCATCCATCAGCTAAGGATGGACCAATGATATATTTAATCGAAGGATTCCTTTCCTATTGTTGACCTGATACCATGATATCTTACAGGGTCCAGAGTCATGCCAAGTAATCTCAGAGCCACTCTTGGATTTTCAGAAGGCCTTTAATAAGGAACTGCATGTGAGGCTGCTAAACAGATAGGAGCCCATGGTATTAGATGCAAGGTACTAGTGTGCATAGAAGATTGGCTGACTGGCAGAAGGCAAACAGGCATTTACTGGTGACTAGTGGTGTTCCACAGGGGTCTCTACTTCACGCAATATATGTTAATTATCTATATGATGGAATTGATAGATTTGTGGCTAAGTTTGCAAAGGATATGATGATAGGTGGAGAGGCAGGTAGTATTGAGGAAGGAGGGAGCCTGCAGAAGGACTTGGAAAGGTTCGGAAAGTGGGCATAGAAGTGGAAAATGAAATACAGCGTAGCAAAGTGTACGGTCATGTACTTTGGTAAAAGGAATAAAGGCATAGACTATCTTCTAAATGGGGACAGGATTCAGAAATTGGAGGTTGAAAGGGACTTGGTAGTACTGGTGCAGGATTCCCAAAATATTCATTTGCCGGTTGAGTCGGTATTAAGGAAGGCAAATGCAACATTAGAATTTGTTGTGAGAGGATTAGAATATAAAAGCAAGGATGCGATGCTGAGTGTGTAAGAAAGAACTGCAGATGCTGGTAAAATCGAAGGTAGACACAAAATGCTGGAGTAACTCAGCGGGTGAGGCAGTATCTATGGAGAGTAGGAATGGGCGACGTTTGGGGTCGAGACCCTTCTTCAGACTGATGTTGTTTCTTGCGTTTGTTGGGGGCGTGGATCTGGCATTGGATAAAGTGCTGTTGGAGTCCATAGCAGGTCTGGATGAATGAGGCCCAGAGCTGCTGGAGAGTCAGAGCGAGGGCCTGTTGGTGCCGGCGCATCGCAGCAAGTGTAGAAAGCAGGGCACGGAATGAGAAATGTTGTGATGAATGGCAGATCGACTGTCGGAATCTATAGTCCGGGTTGGTTCTGAGCTGGGAGGTCTGGAACCGGAGCTGGAATCCATGAGGTAAAAGATGGAGGCGCAGATAATCCCGAGAAAACAAACGTGGCTGTGGTAACGGGTCTGGGTTAAGACGTGGTCATAGAGTCGGAGGGAAGGAGGAATCACAAAGGGGGAGCAGTGAGAGAGGATGTTGCTGAACTCTCGTCTGGGAGAGAAGGGGAACTTCTTCAAAGTAGACATACCTTGAGGAGATTTCGCAGTGGAGTGGACAACGTGTGTAAGAAAGAACTGCAGATGCTGGTAAAATCGAAGGTAGACAAAAGAAGCTGGAGTAACTCAGCAGGTGAGGCAGCATCTATAGAGAGAAGGAATGGGTGACGTTTCGGGTCGAGACCCTTCTTCAGACTGGTGTTGATGTGATGTAATGTGATGCTGAGGCTTTGTGAGCTGCTAGTCAAGTCACATTTAGAATACTGTGGGCAGTTGTGGGCCTCATATCTGAGAAAGGATATGCTGGTGTTGGAGGGGGTCTAGAAGATATTTCAATTAATTATCCCGGGAATGACTGAATTAACTTATGAGGCCTGTTTGAAGGCTCTGGGCCTTTATTCGCTAGAGTTTAGAAGGATGAGGTGGAAATTTCTTAGAAACCTAACAAATAGATTGGATGTGAAAAGCATGTTTCCAATAATGGGAGAATCTAGGACTTGAGGGCACAGCCTCAGAATAAAATGATGTACCTTTTGAATGGAGATGATGAGGAATTTATTTAGCTGAGCGTAGTGAATCTGTAGAATTCATTCTGTCTGAAGAAGGGTCTCAACCCAAAACGTCACCCATTCCTTCTCTCCAGAGATGCTGCCTGTTCCGCTGAGTTATTCCAGCATTTTGTATCTACCTGTAGAATTCATTGCTATGGATGGCAGTGGAGGCCTAGTCTTTGGGTAATATTTAAGCCGAGATTGATAGGTTCTTGATTAATACAGGTGTCAAAGATTATAGGGAGAAGGCAGAAGAATTAGGTTGATTGGGAGAAATAGATCAGCCATGATTGAATTGCGGAGCAGAGTCGATGGGCTCAATGGCCTAATTCTGCTCCTATGTATCATGGTTTTATGGTCTCTCTTCTGATGGTATACATTCTCCTGATGATGACGGCGGCCACGGCACAGTGGTAAAGTTGCTGCCCTACAACGCTTGGATCGCCGGAGACCCGGGTTCGATCCCTACTACGGGTGCGCTGTCTGTACGGATTTTGTGCATTGTTCCCTTGACCACATGGGTTTTCTCCAAGATCTTCGGTTTCCTCCCACACTCCAAAGGCATACAGGTATGTAGGTTAATTGGCTTGGTGTATGTGTAAATTGTCCCTAGTTTGTAGGATAGTGTTAATGTGCGGGGATTGCTGGTCGGTGCGGACTTGATGGGCTGAAGGGCCTGTTTCCGTGCTGTATCTCTAAACGAACCAATGACAAAGAACATACAAGGGAACAGAAGAGTTGGGATCTTGCTGAAAACCCTGTTCTAACTATGTTGTAGTTTAACTATTCTGTGGCTAGCTGAAGATTTGAACCCCCTCTTGAAGTTAGAATTTCTAACCTCCTGCAATAGTCAGACAGCAGAAATAAAGTCATCTTCCATGTAAATTTGGTGTCCTTGGGGGTGAATTTCACCTTTCATAATTAGCAGTAAAGTGTGACCACTGATTTTAATTACATCTATATATTGAGTTCCATGGACTAATACGGAATAAAATGTAAGGGAGGGGCTACTGGAGATTTTTTTTAAATTGGTGGCACCATTGCACCTCATGCTTCCAGTATGACATTCAGGTGTTATCCTTGTGGAATTTGTATGTTCCTCCTGTAGCTTTGCTGGTTTCCCTTGAATTTCCTATTTTCCTCCCACATTCCGAAGCCATTCATGTGATAGATTAATTGTCAATGGAAAAAGAATCCTAGTCCTAATATATAGGTGAGTGGTGGAATATGTAGGAAGTTAATGGGAATGTGGAAAAATAAAGAAAGGAATTGGTGTTGATGGGTGCTAGATGATCTGCATCGACTCAAAAGTACATAAAGCTAATTGAATCCACTTGCCAATGACCAAACATGAATTTATCTCCCACTATTCGCTGTATGAATCAAAGCAAAGAGCAGCTCGGAAGTTACAAAAAAATATCCAATCCAAGTAGACTTGACCAATTACAAAGGTTATTAAATCACCGAGACTTGCATTACTGTCTCCTTCATACCAAATGTGATTTGTGAAATAATTTTTAGGGCATATTTTTCTCATGCTTTGAACATAATACTTAATAATAATTATCACTTTATTTTCATGGTAAAGAATAAGATAAACAATCTTAATGGATGAAAAATCATGACCTGGGTAATATAATTTCCTGGATAAGTTTCTGGAAAATGCCACCAGTGGTTTCAAAGTCAAATCACTGGTGCTCATGATTCATTATTACCAAACATTATCATCTTCTGATACTATGTATGGCCCCAAATTTGTGGGTTTTTTTTTTAAGAGTCTTAATTTTAACACTAAAAAAAAAAAAAAATCAGATTTTGTGTTTTAGCAGATAGAAAGTCAACTGAATTGTCAACTTCATCAGTTGCCAATAAACCATCATTATAGTGGAATTTTTGAAACAAGCTGTTCCAAGCTCTGCCAGAACTTAAGTTTGCCTGAAGAATTTCCTTTAAAGTGATAAAACTGCTTTAAAGTGTGAGTGTCTGATCTCGCTTCCAAATGCTAACTATGCTTTTGCTCCTTTTTTTCTGGAATATTCATTTCTATACAACATTGGGATGCAAACAAGAAATATTAACCTTTCTTGCCTCTTGGTATTTATATCATTTCACTCCTTAGCTTTCCTAAACTCAATGGAGCTAATTGAACTTTAACAAAATTAGACTTTAACCAATTAGAATAAACCTTTTGCTAATGAAAGTTTGGCTCAATTGTAATCATCTTCATTTAGATTATAAACTTGGAGGGTCAGATGCCATAATGGGCTTAAGAACATAAGGGATGATTTAGTGAACCTATTATAATCACTGTTGGTGAAATATACTGTAGGCAGAAGGTAATGACTATGGAAACTTCTTATACTGTCAGAACTAGTAGTGAAACAATATACAATCATGTATATATTAATAACTTTTAAATTACATTTGATCAGTTATATGAATAGAAAGGTTTTAAAGGGCTAAGGATCAAATCAGGCAAAAGAAACCCACTCAATATGCCAACTTGGTAGTCATGGATATGGTGGGCTGAAATGACTGTTTATATTTTCTAGCTTTATCATTCTATAAACATAAGGTCATCTGTGGAAAACAAAATAAGGAAAAGAGGTGATATTTTTACTACAATAAGTTATTCTGCAATTTAAAAAAAACTGAACAGCAATAGAGACATATTCAATGTAACTGTTAAAAGGGAACTTGATATCAGCTTAAAAAGGGCAAAATATATGGAAAACATCCAGGAGATCCAGACTAATTGGAATGCTCTACTAAAAAACAATATGGGCACAATGGGCTAAATTACTTCATTTTCGACTGTATGACTGAGTCTGAGGATTGCAACAATTCAAGAAAGCACCTCACCATCATCTTCTCAATGACCACTAGATTGGCCAATTAAATGCTGACAGCCAGTAAACTTCATATTCCTTGAATGAGTAATAAAAGTATTGGTCATATACAAGATATTCCTATTTAGTTTGCCTGCAAGATCAGAGCTACCTGGTCAAGCTGTTGAAGAACAATGATCACAAAAGGCATTTGTTATGCATGGAGAACCTACTGGCAGAAATAAATGCAGGAAATGCTAAAAACACTCAGCAGGTTAGGCAACATATATTCATATTGAAGACCATCAGAGTGGAACGGGTTAATTTCCTGCATTAATATTGATGTGAGATGTGAGATATTAGAAATGCAGCTCTATGATTCTTTTCCATCATTTATATTTAAGATGAATATGCCTATCCATGTTTTATATCCATCAGAATTTGGAGCAAGAAATCCCAGAAATGAAGCTAGCAGCTGGCACACTGAGCAATTGCCAAAATAACAGCTATTTCTCACCATTCTTACAAACAGCACAGAGATTATGTCTGCCAGTTAAGATAAAAATCTAAGAAAGTCCAGACCCATAACTTCTGTTCCAATGTACCGTGGTATGTTAAATATCCAATAACATTTTGAAGAAAAGTTGTTTTTCCTGGGGCAACTTTCCGATATCAACAATTGATTGCTAAAAGCAAATTAAGTTATTAATGATCAATGCTATATTGATAATGAATATACAACCCATTGTTTCTGCACTTCAAATTATTTCACCATATTATAATGTTCAGAGCAATAAAATGCTTTTATTGTAATCCCAAGCCCATAAATACTCACACTATTATATTTCCCCTGTGAACATATGCCAAGCAAATCTGGGGCTATTTGTTTGGATTCAGATGAGTTTAGATTCAGATTCATTTATTGTCATATACATCAGAGTACTCAATGAAGCTCCCACTTTCAAAAGCTATTATTAAAGTCACTCTGTCACAGATTGTCTTTTTGAGTCTTTCACTGGATGGTCCTAATGTCCAGTCTTAACAATTCCACTGGTATTTGTTCTTGGATCTGGGAAAAACATATTAGTAAGAAAAGTGACATCTCTACCCAGGCATTTTGAACAATTAGGAGCCCCTCAGCTATCAAACAAGCAAATATTTCTGTAGAACATTTTAGACTGATAGCTCCAGAGCTATCTTCCAGCTGCCATATTAAAGTGCAATCTGAAAAGAGTTTACAGAATTAATTACCAGCAGGCCCACTTTGGACATGCTAAAATCTTGTACCTTGTGACACATTCAGGTGGGAATAATGCAGACTTACGAGAGTACTCGGGTGCCACAGGAGTAAATTGCTCTTAACTTAACTTTAATCATCAAGATATTGTGTCATTTTAAATTAGTTCTTCAAATCTGTTTCCTCCATCCTTTATTTTCTATCTATCTATCTATCTATCTATCTATCTATCTATCTATCTATCTATCTATCTATCTATCTATCTATCTATCTATCTATCTATCTATCTATCTCTAAAACTCTGATCTTGTGCTCTTCCGGTTTGCGCGTTTTTTCTATTTGCGCAAAAATGGTACATGATATCGCTAAGATATTTCGCCAGCTCGCTCACCGTTCTCCTGTGCTGCGAGTGCAACAAGTTTTGTTCTGATCGGTGGCATATTGTAAAAGTTAGCGAGGTTTAAAAAGCGTACAAACCGCTCCTGCACAGATTGGTCACTTCTCCGTCAGGAGATTGGTCTCCTCTCCTGTCAGTCACCCGGGACAGCGACACCCAGGCCGGGATCGCTACACCTATTCAGGCGCACCATCGCCACATTGATTGGCCGGCTCCTCTGTCACAATAAAGCTGAAGGAGCGGAGCGAGCAGAGTGCGGAGCGGACAAGAGCCTGGCCGACTGCGAGGCCAACTGTTGCAACTTCGAGATCCTGGGAAGTGAGGAGGGAGAGTGGGAAGGATTGAGGGAGCCGGGCGCTTGTGGGGCCGGGCGCTGGTGAGGCCGGGGCCGGCGCTGGTGAGGCCGGGGCCGGGCACTGGTGGGGCTGGGACTGGTCGCTGGTGGGGCTGGGGCCAGGCGCTGGTGGGGCCGGCGCTGGTAGTGTTGGGGCTGCGTGCTGGTGAGGCCGGGGCCGGGCTAGTGGGGCCGGGGCCGGGCTAGTGGGGCCGGGGCTGCGTACTGGTGGGGCCAGGTGCTGGTGGGGCCTGGTGCTGGTGGGGCCGGGTGCTGGTGGGGCCTGGTGCTGGTGGGGCCTGGTGCTGGTGGGGCCGGGTGCTGGTGGGGCCGGGTGCTGGTGGGGCCGGGTGCTGGTGGAGCCGGGTGCTGGTGGGGCCGGGTGCTGGTGGGGCCGGGTGCTGGTGGGGCCGGGTGCTGGTGGGGCCGGGCACACCACCCACCTGCTCCAGCCCCTTCTCCTCTGGTCCCCCTCACTGGTTCCTGCCCTCTTCCCTCGTGATAACCCCCTCTCCTCCATGGCTCTTCCCCCCATCTTTTCTCCAAGCTCTCTCACCCCCACACCCCCTCCCTTGCCCACCCCCCCACACCCCCCTACCCACACATGAAGAGGAGGGGAGGGACTGCTGGGGGATGAGGGGAAATGAGCCGCACCTGCACAGTTAGGGGCCATGGGTGAGTGGTCGAATATCGCGTTGGGGAAAGGGTTGCATTGGGGACCAGGCCTCCTGTGTGACTGGGGCCCAACAGGTCCCACTTAATCTAGTTATCTCTAACTTTGTATAGGAATAATTGCCAACATATTCTTAAAATGTGGCTAAGCAACTGAGAGCATTAACAAAAATGCAGAGAGAATTTAACTTATGTAAGAAAATCAACTCATAAACAAGAAAATAATGAATATTTCACCTTTCTATTCAACCACAGTTTCTTTGGGTAAGTCTGAAGAAGGGTCTCGATCCGAAACATCACTCATTCCTCTTCTCCAGAGATCCTGCCTGTCCCGCTGAATTACTCCAGCATTTTGTGTCTACCTTCTTTGGGTTAGTTGTATACTGAAAACGATTCAGCATGAAAATTAACCACTTGAAATTGTACCTCTGTTTATTCCTCCATATAAGCTACTTGATCTGTTAAGTATTTCCAGCATGTTCCTGTCTTATTCTAAATCCATTTATTTGCTTGGATGGAGATCAGAGGCACCCACGACAATGCTTCCTTCTGATCCAAAACAACTGCTTAGAAATACATGGCCTAGTTTGAATATATATTGAAATGCAAGCTCAATATGATTTATTTTTATAATTCACAGTAAAATTATTGAACTGGCTTAGGTTTTCTTTCATATGGGTAAAGACCCTGATGCTTTACACCATTGTATAATTTTAAAATGTTTAAAAGACTGGTTATACATATGATAAGTGTAAACCTGGACTAACTTGAATCCAGAAAGAATATAACAGATTAGATCCACATTTAAGGCCACATTTGGGATCCACATGGATCACTCACTTTGATCTCTCTAAAAAAAAGAGCTAGAAAAGAAAAATAACCACACGTTGATGAACTATCTTACCTGAGGAGTGAACCTCAAGGGCCTGTCCCACCTGGGCGTAATTTGCGCGTCACGCAGGTGGCGCGCAAAGATTTTGTGAATCCCAAAATCCTGGGGCGCCGAGCGCGACCGCACGTCACTGCCTACGTCACCACACATCATGCGCGGGTAATGCACACCATGCGCGCATCACGTGCACGTCACGATGCACGTGTCGTGCATCGTGATGCGTAAATGATGTCGAGTAAATGACGCAAAAATGTCCAAGTGGGACAGGCCCTTAACTTTCTAATACAGATGATGACATGTGTTCAGTGGACTACCAGCACTTTTTAAAAATCCTAATTTTGACTGCATGCTTTATCCTCCACCAATCCAATATCCATGTCCCCTATTTTTCATCTATCTTGTTGCCTCAGTTAACACTATTGCCTATCATGTGGCTTAAAATTTCAGGATTTATGGATAAAATTCTACTTGAGCGTCTGGAACAGGTGCTAATCGTTTCATGGTTCCTTCATGGTCAATTCAGTAACAACTTGTGTTTGAGTTTGACATGCAAGACCTCAAACAACCTCACTTTGTGACTGAGAACTTGAAATGCATAAAGCCAAAAATTAGAAAGGGGGGGTTGTGGAAAATATTTCTATAAGAAATATGTCTCCCTGAGGATGCAATTCTGAAATGATAACTCAATATGATATAAATTACAGCATCTCAAACAGGCAACAAAGAATTTTGCAGGCTTTAACCGCAGCTATCAATCTGTCAGTGAAGTTCAAGCATTTAGATACAGAGCAATATAATAACACTACAAAAGGTAGGAGCAGATGGTGTTAGACATCTTGTTAGATATTTTACAGATGGAGAAGAAGGCAGAAAGCGAAATTTGATAGAACTAAAAGGAACCATGTCTTAGCATTGCATTTCTGAATACATAAAATCCTCAATGTTTTAGCCATATGTAATACAGTAAAGAGAAATTAGATCAGCTTCCCCTTATGATTCACTGAGTAACGATTCAGTGAGTAACAGAGCCAAACACACTAGAAGCCTCTCAAATGTAATTCTAAATTTGTGTTGAATTAGTGAATCTCAGTGGTGCTGGAGCACTATACTTGCCATAAATCATCCTAAATTAGAGAAAGAAAAAATCAGCCAAGAATCCCAAATAATGATTGTGCCACTTGCAAGAAAGTTGTGTCCATGGACATCAGGCTACAAGAAGGTCACAATCAACTATAATGTCTCCCTTGGCCAAATGGCCTGTGACATTCAGGAATGATGTCCAGACATGAATATATACTGCAGGGTGACTGTCTGATTTGATCCAGGGAATCATAAATACACAAGCAGAAGGATAAAAAATGGGGAAAAGAATATGTTTTGTTTGAGGTGAGAAGTGACAATGGGAAAGAATAGCTAATCACAACTGCACAAATTAACACACTTGTGATATTTTAAAATCACTTCTTGTCGACATCTATTTATAAAATAATGTCCACTCCTTACAAAAATGTAGACTGCTAAGATTAATTATTTAAGAGCAAAATAAAAATTACAATAACAACAAAGATGTAAGCTAGGGTTTCACCAGCACCATGAAGGATTTGGCATTACAAGGCTGCTGTGCACTGTTTGATAGATTGATTGAAAGATACAGGATGCAAACAGGCCCCTCGGCCCATCAAATCAATGCGACCGTTGATCACCTGTTCACACTAAATCTATGCTATCCCACTTTATCGTTCACTCCCTACATACTTAGGGTAATTTTCTGAGGCCAATCCCACACAACTTTGGGATATGGGAGGAACAAGAACACCAAGAGGAAATCCGCGCAGTCGTAGAGCGAAAGTGCAAACTCCACAGAGATAGCACCCAAGGTCAGGATTGAATCCAGGTCTCTGGCATTGTGCCGCTGCATTTTCCTACATTCCTTCTCTCATCAATAGACATTACTGCAGACCACAGAAATTAGTCAAATCCATGCTCTTTATAACAAAAGTCATATTTTATAAATGTTAGAATTGCAACTGTCACCTGAATTCCAACAAAGGAGTTTTTGAGAATATTACTTTTAATACCAATATACTTTTCTTTACCTTATATGTAGAATATAACTTTCCACAAATATATTACTTTTGCTATGTTGATAAGTATCTAAAATAAATCCATATTATTAAAGAACATAAGAAATGTCACTTAAACATAATAATGAGTGAATTACCACAATAGAGTCATTGCAAAGAAAATAAGTGATTCCTTCCTGGCATATCACTGTAAAATAATTCTCAATCGTCTCATCATTGTAAAATATGTCTTAATAGGTTTAAAATTATTATGAATTGTAGATTGGGAAAGAGATTAAAATCTCAATAATAATAATAATAATAATGGATGGGATTTATATAGCGCCTTTCTAATACTCAAGGCGCTTTACATCGCATTATTCATTCACTCCTCAGTCACACTCGGTAGTGGTAAGCTACTTCTGTAGCCACAGCTGCCCTGGGGCAGACTGACGGAAGCGTGGCTGCCAATCTGCGCCTACGGCCCCTCCGACCACCACCAATCACTCACACACATTCACACACAGGCAAAGGTGGGTGAAGTGTCTTGCCCAAGGACAGTATGCACTCCAAGCGGGATTCGAACCGGCTACCTTCCGGTTGCCAGCCGAACACTTAGCCCATTGTGCCATCTGTCGTCAATAAGGTTATCAGTGTAAAATTAGTTGCCTATGTACTGCACATATTTGATTGCACTGATTTAAATGCATTTAGAGGTTAGATTGGAAGCACATACTGTAACACAGGCAACATAACCTAATGTCTGGCTGCTTCTGTGAATGATCAGAAATCCATTACTAAAGGTCAGACTACTGCCATTGTGGATCTAGATACTCGTTTTCAAAGCAACTTGAAGAGTCTCACACCAATCCAAAAATATGACCCCTTTCGAGATGACACCGTTAATGATTCCATTATTAACCTCCTCCAAAGCCCTTAACATTACCCTTTAGATAGCTTGCCCAGACCACTGAAACCCTTACCAATTTGAAGTATTCCAGAGCCACGGTTTTCAAATACAAGATGACTCATCCAGGCCTCTTCTAAAGAGTCGTACTGAAAAACAACAGGCTTTTGGCAGCTATGGGTGTGCATTGATATTAGAAAATAGGGCATGAGGATGTACAGGGCAATTAATTGATTAGTTGGCAATATAGCACATTTTAATTCCAGCATTTGTAAGACATGAAGGATAGAACAATTGAGATAAAGTTGTAGGACAACTTGTTCTATTTAAGGATATATCAGTCAGAAATAGTTTTTTTTTAAAGATAGACACACTTTTAAACATTGGGGAAATGGGGGCGATGTGGAACTGATTCAGAAAAGGAGTTGAGCTCTGAGGTTGATCAGCCATGTTTACATTAGAATATAGAATGTACAACAATATAACAAAGTGACAGACCCTGCAGCCACGTTGTCTGTGTTGAATATGATGTCAATTTAAAGTGTTCATGTGCCTGGACATGGTCTTACATCCCTCCATTTCATGTCTGTCATATACCTGTCTAGATACCTGATAAACTTTGCTATTGTCTCTACTTCCACCACTTCCCCTGGAAGTGTGTTCCAAACACCTACATTTCTCTGTGTAAAAACTTGCTTCATAAACCACCTTTAAAGTTTACCAATTTCACTTTAAAACTATGACTGACAATATTTGACATTTCCACCCTGGCAGTCTCCCATATTAACACTGAATGGCAGGACAGTCTTGAGGAGCTAGGTAGCCTACTCCTGCTCCAGTTTTCTTGTGTTTTCCTATGTTTCAATAGTAGGCAAATTTATATCCCATTATGGCATAAAGCCACAAAAGGAAAGGTGGTTCAAACATGGATTACATTAAATTAAATTAAGTATTACATTTAAGGAAAAGCTAATAAAGTTACCAGAATTAAAGTAAGCCTGAGATTTATGAACATTTCAGAATTTGTTAAAGGATGACCAAGAAATTGAGAAAGAGAGAAATAAAAGATGCGAGTAAACCAGCGAGGCACACAAAACAGATTATCAGAACGTCATCTGTATTTCAAATAAGGTGAAAATAGTCAACCTCGGCTTCCATTCCCCAGAGTTTAGAAGAAGGACAACATTCTCAGATGTCGATAGAGTAGATATGGGGAGAATGTTTTCCCTGGCAGAAGAATCTAGAACTAGCAACTAGAATTTCAAAATAGCACTTTTAGCGATTTAGTACAGAAATGAAATGAATGATTAATCTTTGGTATTTTATTGGGGGGTTGGGGAAAGGATGTTGTGGACACTCAGCCATTGAGTTCACTCAAAAATTAGAATGATAGATGTTTGGAGATTAGTTGCATCAAGGGTGACGGAACAGAACATTTTGTTTAGATGGAAGATCAAGCATAATCTTGTGAACAATAAGACAGGCTCAAGGGGCTATCACCCACTTCTACTATTATTTCTTATGAATATTTTACTTTGTATTAGCTTTTATTTGCAAATTGTAACTAAATGGTCAGCAACAGAGGGGAGGAAAACTGTGGGGCAACTGATGAATGGGAAGCTAGAGCTGTATCTACTGGTTTCAGAGGCGGATGAATTGTTCATGGGCACCCAGGATAGGAAAATTGGTGTGTTCCCCTACTTCTTCCTTCAGTTTAGTTTAGTTTAGAGATACAGCATGTAAACAGGCCCTTCGGCCCACCGAGTCCGTGCCGACCAGCAATCCCTGCACATTAACACTATCCTACACATGATCCTAGGGATAACTTACACATACACCAAGCCAATTAACCTACATACCTGTACTTCTTTAAAGTGTGGGAGGAAACTGAAGATCTCGGAGAAAACCCAAACGATCATGGGGAGAACGTACAAACTCCGTACAGACAGCACCAATAGTCGTGATCAAATCCGGGTCTCCGGCACTGTAAGGCAGCAACTCTACCGCTGCGCCAATGTTCCTTCTCATACTCATGTTCCTTTGCCTCTACTTTACAGTTCCTTTATTATATAGGCAGCAACAAAATATATATTCTCAAAATAACAAGGCTGCACAGGTTGCCTAGTAGACTCCAGAACACCATAAATCTTGATTCCAGCTGTAGGTGTTTCCCCATACCAATTTAGGCTATAAAATAAATATTTAATAAATAAACAGTGGGATACTTTGTCACATTTCATGTGGCAGCTTGCTTTCTCTTGAATGCAAACTCTTTATTGGTGTGGGTTGTACTCCGAAGTCTTGAATTATGTCGTCATAGGACACCTCATGTCAACCAGAATCACTGCTTAATGTGGTGTCTCAAATCCAGTTGGCCCAAAAGGAATGCCACACATTTAAAACATCATGTCTGATGGCTGGACACTAAGTGCCATGATGTGCTTTATCTGGTCACGAATTGGCTAGTTGCCATAGGAATGCAGTCCCTTTTGGTTGTGGCACATCTGAGAGTGGATACATTGTCCCCACAAAGCAACATGCCTGGAATCAATGACACCTTGCACGTTAGGGAACCTGCAATCACTGTGAAGCTGCATTCTTCCTGCTTCTGTTCTCTGGATAGAAAGAATAAAATGTAGTCAGCCCTCTGAAAAAAGAGTGCCGATGAGCTTCGTTCTGCCACTGGATGGTAATTTGCAAGATGTTGTATCTATCTCCAGTTCCAATCTGGAAGAAGTCCAGCACATAAAAGATAATGACTGTGGTCACGTCAACAGCTGCTGACAATACAGCACTCATCTGCTCTGGGGTTGCATGATTAGATAAAACATACACTTTTTTTATACATTATTTTTTCCTGAGGTTCAGGTAGGAGAATTGTTTCTATGCTCTCTGGGCAGACATATCTTCCTGCATAGACCCCTCTCCTCATTCACACTCTGAAATATTCTACTTGCAATTAGCATATAAGATCCTAAGGGGACTTGACAGGAAAGAGATCAGGATGTTTTCACCAGTGGGAAAGTCTTGACCAAAGAGAATGGTAATTTAATGGTAATGGTAATTTAAAACTGAAGTGAATCAAATCTCTTCTCCCAGATGAATCGCTGGAATTCTCTGCCCTGGCAGGTGGTGGAAGCTGGGCCATTAGTTGTATTGAAGGTGGAGGTGTGTAAATATTTGATAGATTGAGCAACAAACATGCATGGAGAAATGGCTCAGCAAATTGATGTCAGCATATATCACCCATATTCATATTGATTGGTGGAACAAGCATGAAGGGCCTGCCACGGGGTGGCGCTTCGATGGCAGCCTCGCCTACAGTCTGTCTGTTCTTTTCGTCTTTTTTTTCCTAATTTTTAGTGTGTTAAAAAGTATATGTTAATGTTCTCTGGTTTGTTTTATGTGGGGGTTGGGCGGGGGGGTCGGGGAAAGTTTGTTTCAATCTTTTACCTTGCCAGAGATACGATTGTTTTCCGGATCGTATCTCCGGTCGTTCTGCGGTCTAACATCATGGAGTTGGAAATCTTGCTCGGGACTGACTTTGAGCCTCACTGTGGTGCGTGGACTGACCATCGGAGCCAATTCCTTGCCTGGGATCAATGCTCCTACCGCGGCCTATGGACTTTCACATCAAGGACCTCGCAGTCTCAGGTTGAGACCGACGTCGGGAAGCTCCAAAAGCCGCACGATGTTCAACTAGCCCCAACCCGGGATAGATCGCCCGGCGTGGGGAGCTGAGATTCCCCCCGATGCAGGAGCTTGATCGCCCTGACGAGGAGGCCCGCTGCCGGCTATGGTAGTAAGATCGCCCCATCAATGGAAGGTTAGAAGCCCCTGAGTGCTGGAGGACAAAGAAGGGAGAGATTGAACTTTTTTTCGCCTTCCATCACAGTGAGGAATGCGGAGGAGTCACTGTGGTGGATGTTCATGTTAAATTGTATTTTGTGTGTTCTGTTGCTTTTTATTAGTATGACTGTATGGCAAATCAAATTCCTCATATGTTGCAAAACATACTTGGCTAACAAAGTATGATTATGATTATTATGATATTCATATTGATTGAGGGAACAAGCATGAGGGGCCTGATGGTATATCCCTGCTACTGTTTTCTTACATTCTTGTGTGTTCTTGCATTCATAGTCCCTGTTTATTAACCTGTTAAAGTGTTTTAAGGTGGCATCGCAGTAACCATTTCTGCAAGGACATTTTTTTATGCAGGAGCTTTAGAGAACAAATTCCAGAGAGTACCAAATGTTTGTAGCTTCTTATCAAGTCCTGGTAGAAATCAATAGCTAACCTAAAAGTAATTGAAGATCCCCTTAAAGTGCGCAAATGACAATTGATTTGTGCTGCTGGATATGACAATAGACAATAGACAATAGGTGCAGGAGTAGGTCATTCGGCCCTTCGAGCCAGCACCGCCATTCACTGTGATCATGGCTGATCATTCACATTCAGTATCCCGTTCCTGCCCTGACTCCGCTATCTTTAAGAGCTCTATCTCTAGCCCATTAAAAGAGGCTGTTAACGGGAGTATAGCCTTGCAAAATGGCTTGCCAATTGGGGTCATAATTAGTCTCAACTACACAATTCTACCTGATAACAGATACCAACACCCTCATGAATATTGCAGTGCGCTTGATTCACATCACAACTTTAGAATTTCCTTAAAATCAACAAAACAAAAACTAGGCAAGTTCTACATTGCAAGGTGACATGCTCTATAAATGCTCACAGTGGCCTTACTGTGAATGAAGAGTGGGCCAATCTAGACAATTGGGCAATCTAGACAATCTAGACAAAGAGTGGGCCAATCAAAAGACAAACAGGAAGTATAATATACATTTAAAATCTACCTCATGTAAAAACAGGAAATTGGAAAACTAACATCCGTTAATTTAATATTTTCTCTTAAATTGTGATGAAGCACTTCTACATATACACAACATCAACATAAAGTGACACAAAACATCTCAGTCCCTTTTTCTCGACTGTCACCAATACCCATCATTTATTGTGCTGGTGTCTCAACTTGCCCCTCACATTTGGTTGCATTCTGCAGTAAACTTATGAATTACATCAGTTGTGTGGAAACCTTGCGCAGTGGGAGTATCCCGGCTAGATGCGGCCAGATGCACCAGCAGACCCAGACCGTCCGCCATGGACAGAAGACCGAGGACCCACCCGGAAGGTCCAGCTCGCCCACCACAGACAGAGGAAGGAGGACCGCCCAGAAAGCTCGGTTCGCCTGCCGGAGACCGGGCCCGCCGCGGACCGAGGACCTGGCTCACCCACCTCGTGTGGAAGGAGTCAGATGGTAAACAGACTGGCTGCTGGAAAGAATGCACTGCCTCGGTAGTGGGCCACTGGATGCCCTGTACTGCCTAAGCCTGGTCCGGGTGCCACTCCAAGAGGCCGGGCACGTGGCCCGCACATGGACCGCACGCGACCTACAGTGGTGGAGCAGAGGTAGAGGACACCAATGGCCATGCTTAGCCAGGCAAACCCTGCAACATTGCCAGGGACAACGGGCCATCATGTCAGGTCAAGAACAACTGGAACTTGAAAATGGTGCCAAACTAGCGACTCTGTATACTGTCTCAGTCATTACTGCTATGCACGTACTGTATCTGAAATGCTTAGCTAAGATGTATCTAAGTGCTTATGTACAGTGATACTTGTACTGAACTGTGTTCATAAATTAAATTCACTGTACCTCGGTAGATGTGACATAATAAAGTTCCATAAAGCACAACTTTATCACAAGTGTTGGGGAGTGGTGGAGATGATGGTGGTGTTGCTGTGGATTTGTTCTGAATTCCGATCAGAGCAGACAGCTTCCCACATTTCATGTCCGGCAAGCGATTTAGTTTTCGTTTTAGTTTTAGAGATACAGCGCGGAAACAGGCCCTTCGGCCCACCGAATTGCATTTACCACGAATTAATCTACAAACATGCACGTCTTTGGAGTGTGGGAGGAAGCTGAAGATCTCAGCGAAAACCCACACGGTCATGGGGAGAACATACAAACTCCGTACAGACAAAACCCGTAGTTGGGATCGAACCCGGGTCTCTGGCGCTACACTCGCTGTAAGGCAGCAACCCTACTACTGTGCCACCGTGCCGCTCTGGACTCTGGATGTGATGAAAATTCAGAATAAATGTGGTTAGTATAAGAATAAATAAGCTTTCAAATAACATTCACCTGTAGATTCAATAAAACACACAGCGCTTTGAATGACAACAGTCACCTTCTACGTTATTTAGATTTTTTCCAAATTGGATTCACCTCGACTTCAATTTAAAATCCAGGGCGACATAATGCTGGAAATGTCAATACTGTTTACTTTAATTTAGTTTAGTTTAGAGATACAGCAAGGAAACAGGCCCTTTGGCGCACCTAATCCACGCCAATCAGCAATCACCATTCACTAGTTCTATCCCACACACCAAGGATAATTTACAGAAGCCCTTTAACCTACAAACCTGCACATTTTTAAAATGTGGGAGGAAACCGGAGCACCAGAGAAAACCCACACAATCACAGGGAGAATGTACAAATTCCATTCAGACAGCACCCATGGTCAGGATCGAGGCCGGGTGTCTGGAACTGTAAGGCTGCAATTCTACCACTACGCCACTATGCTGTCATTTCAACTCTGCTTTCAGTTTATTCATCTAAACTGGTGGATGCAATAGCAGCTATGTATTTTCCTTGTGATTGGATTAGCAAGTGTCAGACTGGCCTGTCAAAGATCTAAATCTTTAATACTGAACTGTACACGAGTTGCGCTTCACAGTATATTCTGAACTCTATTCCAGTACATCATTTATCTTCATACACATATCACCAAGAGGCATTTTCCTTTCTAAATCTGCATTTTGAGATGTGTAATATTTTAATTTTAAACATTTTATTATTACTTAGAAGTTTATTTCCATTCTCTGTGATGCAAAAGGTTATTCCTTGTTTGTTCCCTTCCTGGTTCTCTTTGCAGATATTTTCTTCTGTTCCTCTGCTACTTTTTTATTGCTTCTCAATGTTATTTTATCTTCCTGTTAAATTTTAACTTTAATTTATCCTCCTCCCAGTTTTTACTACCCAGAGGTATCAGTTTTATTTCATAGTAACACAGGTCAAGCATTTAACTACTTCATTTCACACCTGATGTCTCCAGCAACACTCACTCCCTGTGAAAGTCTCTTGAATGTGTTTCTCTGTTGCTGTCACTTCTAATCTTTCTTTAGTTAATACCTCTGAAATTGAACTGCCTCAGTTTCCCACCACACACATCTTTCTATGCTTATTTCCCCAGTGAAGCTACCTGCCTGATGTGTGTTTCCTTTTTGTCTATGCTATCTGATCCCTTATAGCTTGAATCTCACGATTGTCCTTCCAATACATGCAACGATAATCACTGAACAGCAAGGTGGGGAAACGTAATAAGTTAGCAGAGTTTGGAAATCTTAGTGTTAGGTTCTTGTGTTACAAGATACAAGAAAACATTAATAAAATTTCAGAAAATACATGTTATTGACAAGGAAAATAAATAGGATGTTGCAAATAATTGGGCAATAAATTAACATAGAAACATAGAAAATAGGTGCAGGAGTAGGCCATTCGGCCCTTCGAGCCTGCACCGTCATTCAATATGATCATGGCTGATCATCCAACTCAGTATCCTGTACCTGCCTTCTCTCCATACCCCCTGATCCCTTTAGCCACAAGGGCCACATCTAACTCCCTCTTAAATATAGCCAATGAACTGGCCTCAACTACCTTCTGTGGCAGAGAGTTCCAGATGAGATATTAAAGTATTTGTAATAAAGGTACACAAATATCTGAAAGTAGCAACAGGAATTAATAAACCCATTAAAACAATCGAAGCATATGTTGAGATTCAACTGGAGGGATAGAACTGAAAAGCATGGACGTTTATGTTAAGCTTGATTAGAACCTTTATTAGACAACACCTGTGCAGTTCTGGTCTCCATATTATAAAGAGAAGGTATAATGAAGATTTGTGAGAGAAATGCCAGAGCAGAGGTAAGAGGCTGAAGAAGATTATGACATGAAAAGACTTTGAAATAGTTTAATAAAGAACACACGGATAAATGTTTCCCACTTGAAGGTCCAAAATAGAGGACATACTTTCTGATGGATAGCAATAAAACTAGTTTGGGAATTCAGGAGAACCTTCTTTACTCTGAAAAAGTGGATATGTAGTGTGCCATCACAGTGAGTAGCTGAGATAAGTAGCACCGGTTCCTTTTCTGGGAACCGAAAGGTTAGGTAGAAAGGAACAGAAAGATATGTATAGCATTGAATAAGCTTTATAGGAGGCTCAAGTGGAGATGTGGGAACATCTTGCTAAAGATGGTGAACCTCGGGAATTCTCTACCCCAGTGGGTTATGAATACTAAAGGCATTAGAGGTATTTAAACAGGTGGTAGATTTAGGAAATTAAGAGCCATGGTGAATTGTAAAGAATAGGTGCAGCCTGAGGCTGAACAGCCATGATCATAGTGAATGGTGGTGCATGCCTGAGAGGTCGAATGGCCTAATGCTGTACCTATTTTCCCAGATTCTTACATTCAGTGAAGTGAAAGGCTGCAAAGCATAGCCAGGGAAGACAGGAACAAGCGGACCCACAAAACCCCAGGCAAAGACGTTTTTTTCAGACCTTTATTCACCATTGAACCATCCGTGCTAAGCAGCAATCTGGAACTTTGAATTTACTTAGTTTAGTTTATTGTCACATGTAAAGGTACAGTGAATAGCTTTTGTTGCGTGCTAACCAAACTTCAACCATTGAGTAAAATTGACACGGTATGGCATTACTAAATCAAAGTTTTTCATTTATTTTTGGAAGACTAATACAATGCTTTATTGTTAGCACCAAATTGGATACTTAGTAAAAAATGTAAACTTGATCAAAAATGTATTTGAAATAAGACTAGGCCAGTTCCACCCAGAAAGAAGCTGTTGGACTAGGCTCAGCTATAATAAAAGAATATCAGCTCTTAAATGCTCTTTCCACATTACAACTGGTCACAAATTACAGTTGATATGGATGATAGAAAGACTGCAGGAAAGAAGGAGAAAGCTCCCAAATTTACAGAGACTGCAATCGAAGTACTTATATGTGATAGAGAAACAAAAACTGCTGATGCTGGTTAATGCAAAAGGACAGTTAATGCTGGAGTAACTCAGCGGCATCTGTGGAGAACGTGGATAGATGACGTTTCGTTTTGAGACCCTTCTTCAGTCTGAAGAAGAATCTTGGCCCGAAACGTCATCTTATCCATGTTCTCCAGAGAGGCTGCTTTACCTACTCAGTTACTCTAGCAATTTGTGTCCTCATATGTAATCTACAGCTTGGAGGAAAGTTTTGCATGTAGGGGAAGGGAGTGGATAGAAGGTTGTTGGAGGCCTGCCAAAGCCACTGCCTCATTACCTCTCAGCAGTTTCACCTTAATCCAACTAAAAGTTTAGCATTTACACTTCAACAGCACTTGGCATTTCTAAAGAAACATCAATACGGCACCTGATAAAATGTGTAATTCATTTTGTGCCATTGCTGCATGGATGCAGGGGTGCGTAGTACAGTTCCCCATAGGCAAAATATACTGCACATAAGACATTTGCGTGATGAAGAAATGTTACACTTTGGCAGATTATACACCAGGATGAAAAAAGAGATGTCAACTGCAGATCGCAGTTCTTCAACAGCAGAAGAGATGTGGCATGCGAGAACTGTTCAACAACTTTCTCACCCAACTGACTCTCCTTCATCCCACCCGACCTAACCAACTCTCCCATTTCTACTTTGTGCGCCCTGTTTGGATTGAGCAGAGAGATTATTCTAAAGAGGCATCCTGTGATTGGTGGGGTACCGCAAGGCTCAGTGCTGGAACAGCAGCTATTTACAATATATATTAATGATTTACATGAAGGGATTAAAAGTAACATCAGCAAATTTGTAGATGACACAAAGCTGGGTGGCAGTGTGAACTTTGAGGAGGATGCTATGAGGATGTAATGTGATTTGGACAGGTTGGGTGAGTGGGCAGATGCATGGCAGATGCAGTTTAATGTGGATCAATGTGAGATTATCCATTTTGGTGGCAAGAACAGGAAGGTAGATTATTACCTGAATGGTATCAAGTTATGAGAAGGGGAAGTACAATGAGATCTGGGTGTCCTTGTACATCAGTCGCTGAAAGTAAGCATGTAGATACAGCAGGCAGTGAACAAAGCTAACGGCATGTTGAACTTCATAACAAGAGGAGTTGACTATAGGAGCAAAGGGGTCCTTCTGCAGTTGTACAGGGCCCTGGTGAGACCACACCTGGAGTATTGTGTGCAGTTTTGGTCATTCTTGCTATTGAGGGAGTGCAGTGTAAGTTCACGAGGTTAATTCCCGGGATGGTTGGATGTTGAAAGAATGGGCTTGTATACACTGGAATTTAGAACGATGGAAGGGGATCTTATTGAAACATATAAAATTATTACGGGTTTGGAAACGCTAGAGGCAGGAAACATGTTCCTGATGTTGGGAGAGTGCAGAACAAGGGGCCACAGTTTAAGACTAAGGGTTAGGCCATTTAGAATGGAGATGAGGAAAAACTTTTTCAGCCAGCGAGTTGTGAATCTGTGGAATTCTCTGCCTCAGAAGGCAGTGGAGGCCTATTCTCTGGATGCTTTCAAGAGAGAGTTTAATAAAGCTCTTAAAGATAGCGGAGTCAGAACAATATTTTTCAGTATACACTGATGCTGACTGGCCTATTACTATAGCGTCTCAGACAGCACTAAATTGATCAGATCCAAATATTATGAGCTGAGTGAAATGGGGTAGTAGTATGTGTAGGAAAGAACTGCAGATGCTGGTTTAAATCGAAGGTAGACACAAAATGCTGGAGTAACTCAGAGGGACAGGCAGCATCTCTGGAGAGAAGGAATGGGTGACGTTTCGAGTCGAGACCCTTCTTCTGACTGATGTCAGGGGTGTGGGCGGGACGGAGATAGAATGTAGTCAAAGACAGTAAGACTGGTGGGAGAACTGGGAAGAGGGAGGGGATGGAGAGAGAGGGAAAGCAATCTCCTGCGGTTACAGGGGAAAGAACCTGTGGAGGGGGTGGGAAGTGTTGCCAGGGAGTTGCGGAGGGAATGGTCTCTGCGGAAAGCAGAAATGGGCAGCGATGAGAAGATGTGGCCAGTAGTAGGATACCATTTGAGGTGGCGAGTGTTGGAGGATTTTACTTCGGAGTCACGTGAGTGACTACGTGAAGAACCCGTCCAGCACGCATGCGCGATATGAGTGTTCACGCAGTGCAACAGCGACGAACGGGAGTACGGGGGCTCCCGCTACAAGCTTGAAAGAACGGACCGTTAGGTAAGTACTTACCCACAGGTTCGAATTCACAACTTTGCTCCTCTTTGTGCACCAGAGGAAAACTGGAGCAAAGCAGCACAGAGGAAAACCGCCCCCGTTCGACTCCAGGGAAGGAGCGTTCCGTCAGTGGGGGGGGGGGGGTCTGCGGTCCACAGTCACGGGTACCGAGCTCAGCCCAGCCCGCTAGCGCTGCCTGACCAACAGCAGCGGGCTGGAGGCAAATCAAGATACAGACCGGCCGGTAATCCCTGCTTACTCCGACAAGGAGATTCGCCGCGACAACGACAGAGGCAGCCGCCTGAGCAAAGTTGGTGACCAGTCGCAACGGGCTGGAGACAGACACACGGAAGACGAACAGGCCGGCTCATTCAGAGAGCCGGCACTTCAAACTACCGCCCGAGAGCGAGAAAGTGTCTGTTTCCAAGCCTTAGAGAAAGGTCATGGAGTAAAACTCCAGCGAGACTTGCCTCGGGAGCTGGGGTAAGCTCGCCAAGGTAGCACAACACTCCCGCTCCAGTGCACTAACAGCACTGGCCATCGCATCTCCCTCATCAGAGGGGATCGTTGGTGACCAGGGCTGGGCTGGTCAAGAAGAGGGGTCACTGGCTGAACAACATCGGGAGTATGCTTGAGGTACAGGACCAGGGAGAGCTGCTGGGTGTGAGATACCGCTATGTGGCTACACCACGAGCGAGATGGCTGCTACAGCCTAATCTGGCGGCCAGCTTACTACCTGTCTTTTTAAAAACCTCGCCAAGACAGGTAGTCATGAGGCGTTGGACTTTATCACGCCTCCCCAAAATTGCATTTGCTCAAAGTGCCTACCATTATTGGGGGTACATTGAGCAGGGCATTTAAAACCCAAAATCTTAATTTGCAATATTGATACCCCTGACGTCGGCTATCATTTTGCATGCTCATTCCAGAGGGGGAGGGTAGTATGGCAAAACATCTGACCCTACTGTTCAACACAGTATGTGATCCGCAACCTCTGGAGGGAAGTCATAAAACCTGCCCTCAACCTAAAAACTTCACAGGACTGTGAGAACGCCGACTTCAGAACCACAGATCCTGCTATCTGGCAAAGTTACCAAATCAAGCCTAAAAACTGGACGAAGTATCCAAGATATTCGTCCTCATGAGGGCAGGTCCTGGAATGAGCAAACCACACAAAACCAGACAGCAGTACCTCCATGCGTCCACCAGTATGCGTCTTCTTCATGGTACTGGTGAAAGCTCGGGGCCCGCATGCCATCCCTGCAAGTCTTTCAGAACTGGGCCCCGAGCGGGCTCCATGGAAAATGCACTACCCCCCAACAACACCACCCCGATGGACAAGGAACCAGAAACCGAAGAAATGAACACACCACTAAACAACTGTGGAGGTAGGTGAGTATGGTTCCTACCATCACATAAAAGGTGAGGGGATTGTGCTAACAGGGGGGGACCACACCTGGTTTTGGAAGCATGAAGAACTATCACACTTGGTAGTTATATACCAAAAGTATTCAAGGATAAAAATTGAATTTAAGAAAAACTTGCCACCAGTTCAGCATGCACCCCAAAGGGGATTTTTTACCCTCTCACTAAAAAGGAAAACATGAAGGACAAGCTAAACTGGAGAAGACATACAAAGGGGTCATAAAGACGTCTAAATATGAACCTTTGGAACCGTATTAATTTACCAAAAAAACAAAAAAGATGGTGAATGTCGCACCACCATTGACTTAACCACTTTGAATACTTTCACCAGATATACACACTTTAATGGAAAACATTTGTAACTGCCAAACATGGATTTTCTAAAGATACTTTATGGTAGGCATCGACTTAAAAGATGCATACTATTAAGTACCCATTTATAAAGATCATCGGAGATACCTAAAATTTACCTGGATGGGGTAACTATAGCAGTATAAATTATTGACTAATGGGCTAAATATGAGCCAAAACTGTTTTCCAAGATGTTCAAACCTGCCCTGACACTATTAAGGAAACACATTGTCATGGCATATCTCGATGATATTTAACAACAGACAAAACCATGGAATTAACTAAATCAGCAGCATTAGCTACTAAAAACTTATTTAGCCTGGGCTTTATCATACAATCCAGATAAATCTACGTTGACACCATCCACAACTATGGACTATCTGGTATTCAATTAACTCAGTCCACATGTCTATAACGTTGCCAAAAGGAGAATCAGCATAATTGGCACAAACCTAACAAATTAATGGTTAACAATCAACCAACCATTCGACAAAGTGGCAAGAGTAATTGGGAAATTAGTAGCAGCATTACCAGCTACTTAACTTGGACCTTTCCATTAGAGCTAAGGTACTAGCGTTTAAACAAAATAACCCATATCCAGAACAGGTGGTAAATGGACTAATCTAGAGTCCTCACCACTACAGACACTGGACAAAAAACCTAGTTGGAAATGTTGGGTGCGTTCTATGGGTTAAAAGCATATTGTTCAATAGTGCACCATTTTGCATGTTCGTTTATAATTTGACAATATCACAGTGGTGGCCTATACTAAACCACATGGGCGGAATAAAATCGATATCATGTGACAATTTGATTAACACAATTTGGTAATGGTATGTCGTCAAACATATTTGGCTATCAGCAACTTACCTACCAGGTGAGCTAAATACTGTGGCAGACATGTTAAACCAAAGTATTTGCTGAAATTACAATGCAATATGGAACACCAGATATCGATTTGTTTGTATTCCGACTGAATCATCACGTACCGATGTATGTCGCATGGGAACCAGACCTTGAGGCAGCAGCGATGGATACATTCTCGCTGAACGGGGGGGGGGGGGGGGGGGGGAGAACTAATCTCTATGTTTTCTCCCCTTTTCTACCTCATCAGTCAGGTACAGATGAATTTTGCTTCGGACTTTTTGGTAGTACCCGACTGGCCTACACAGCCATGGTTCCAAGTGATCCTTGAGGTCATTAAAACCCATGACCATTCCCCATGGACCAGATCCACTGATCCACCCTGTATCAGGCGTAAGTCACCCATGCCATGACAGAATAAGCCTACTGGGTTGCAGATTCCAAAAAGACTTTGATGGACCTGGGATTGTCAAATAGGACCATGAACACGATGACAGCATCTCACCGACTCCACGAAGAAACAATATCTCTCCAGTATAAGAAATGGGAAACATACTGCTCGAGAACAGAGACAACCTACTAATCAATCACCATACCTATGTACCAGAGTTCCTGGCCAGCCTTCGCCACGGTGAAGGTTTGAACTATAGCACAATCAAATGTGCTAGAAGTGCACTGTCAGCCTATCTAAGACAGGCACCAAAGGAAACAGGCTATAGGTCCCGTCCACTGGTGGCCAAATTAATGAGAGGTACCTTCGATTCAAAATCTCAAGACCCAGATATACCAGATTTGGGATGTCAGCGTTGTCCTGACATACCTAAGGGACGGCCACCAGCCAGATTTCTTACTCTGAAAACAGCTACCCTGTATACGGCCATGCTGATGGCTTAGTCTCAGCATAAGGGTCCAGTCTTTTACCTACTCAGACTGGACAATATGGTCCGATGTTGGGGAAGTCCAGGACAAGGGGTCACAGCTTAAGGATAAGGGGGAAATCCTTTAAAACCGAGATGAGAAGAACTTTTTTCACACAGAGAGTGGTGAATCTCTGGAACTCCCTGCCACAGAGGGTAGTCGAGGCCAGTTCATTGGCTATATTTAAGAGGGAGTTAGATGTGGCCCTTGTGGCTAAGGGGATCAGAGGGTATGGCGAGAAGGCAGGTACGGGATACTGAGTTGGATGATCAGCCATGATCATATTGAATGGCGGTGCAGGCTCGAAGGGCCGAATGGCCTACTCCTGCACCTAATTTCTATGTTTCTATGTCATAACACCAGACCAAATAACATTCACCATTCAGGAGCTGGTAAAACAGAGCAGACCAGGAACTTCAGGACTCATTATGGAAATTCCGGGCGTACCCACCTGACCACCATTATATGTCATGACTCACCTTCTACAATGTATCAACACAACCTAAAATTCCCGAGGGAGACAAAATGGGTCAGCCACAAAAAAGCCTCTGGGTCAGGGTACTGAGTCAAACCTTCTCTAAATGGCTCAAACAGGTATTAGGAGCTGCCGGAGTGATACCGATATTTACATCTCACTCCACCAGAGCGGCATCCACGTCAGCAGCTAACAGTATGGATGTGCCACTGGACCTCACCTGGTAACAGCGGGGTGGTCCATGGGAAGAACTTTCAAACATTCTACAACAAGCCATTAAAACCTGTTTCATTTGCAGAGATAATTTTAGACGCTGCAAAAATATATAATTTAGCCCGGGGGAGCATTAATTTCTGTGTTATTATTTTCAAATAATACCATTGTTGTTTTACAAACAGATTCAGGTTTGGTTACGATAACATACTTCCTCCCTTGGATGACTTTGGCAGCGAGTGAAGTATGGACTGTTACACGGTTTGAAATCACAGAGCTTTAAAATCTTCACGTAGTCACTCACGTGACTCCGAAGTAAAATAGTAAGATTAAACGAGAATTTACCAGTTTGAAGTTTGATCTGTATTTTATGAGGAGTTACGATGAGGGATTACGTGCCCTCCGCTCCCACCCTCAATTATAGAGATCAACTGATATTTAAGTTCTCCTTTTCTTTACTATGTTTATTTCAATTATTGTGTTTCCTGTGATTCCACACCGCTGCTTTGAAGTATGTCGCGCATGCGTGCTGGACGGGTTCTTCACGTAATCCCTCATCGTAACTCCTCATAAAATACAGATCAAACTTCAAACTGGTAAGTTCTCGTTTAATCTTACTATTAGATGTTGTATGCGTTGGCTGATGGGATTGTATTATTATTGGCTTTTAAGTGTTAACCATTCAGTATATCTCCACACTCACGCAATGTCAACTTGAAGAATATGTTTTGTGCACTACTCTCTCATCCTGTGGCTACCATACTGATTACCCAGCATTAATGTTGAACCAAAAGGTTCAAAAACGTAACCTATGCGTAGATCTGCAGAGTGGAGGCAATCTGAGGGAAATGTTTTTAGTGCAAACATTTTAAACGCCACTCCACAAAATAAATGGAAAATTTGCAGCCAGCCATTTACATTATCAAGTTGGGGAATCATTCATAGAAATGATTTATTGAGAATAGGATGACTAGCACAACAATATGTGAGGGAATGTTGTCTGATGATTAATGATGTATTAAGGATTGCAGTGTAGAGAAGGTCACTTTGTTGGACACTTTAATTTTGAGGCTTGTGTGGTATGCAACAGAGAAAAATGAAATCCCTTTGGTGTGAACTGCAAGGTGCCACATGACTTACAATAACAAAAAAACCTCCGCTTTAGGAGGCTTTGCCATTTTCCTTGACAATTCTGGGTACATGATTGATTTAGTTTCATTTGCAAATGTTCTTGTTCTATCAATGCTTAACTGCACATTAGAGAGTGCTCTGATGTGAATATCCAGGGAAGTGAAGATTTGCTCCTTTCCTCAGGATCCATTCCTCAGCAAAATGCTGGTGACTGATTGGTTGTTCCGAAAAAAATCCAGCAAAATGAAGCATGTCCATGGCATTAGTTCCCTCCAACAGTGAAGTGCTGCCACTGGTGACAACTGGATCGCCCAAGTGGAATGATTATCTCCACTCTAAATGTTGGAAAACACATTCATAGTCAGTTATAGTTGACTTTTGATGGTGTTTATGCAGCCTGTACTCAATGCAGAAACTGCACAATTGTGTTTTGCTATATCAATGGAAGGTTCCTTTACATACTAAGAAAAGCAAAAAACCATGATGAGAAAACCAATCCTCTTGATTCCAATGAAACTATTCAGCAATAATAGTCATCTGGAGCTTTGACCTCTGAATTATGTAGGGACCGGCATAATTGGCATTGCAAGAGTTACTATGTCAGTTGGAACATAAGTCAGGGCTGCCAACATTGGGTGAGAGTTGAGAGTGAGAAATTGCGAGGGAGCATAGCATCTGGGTGGGGGGGAGGGGGGTGGCACGGGTATGGGTGGGGGGGGGAAGACATCTCAGAGAAAAGAAGGGGCAGAGTGGGGTATCATGGGGGAGGGGGCAGGAGCCAGTGAGATGGACGAGAGGGGAAGGCCCTCTAGTTGTCGGTGCACTGAAGACTCACAGCGGATCCTTGTCGCTGGATGTTCTTTTCCATCCGGCCACATCGGCGACATCTCAGACTCCGTGCCAGGCTGGGCTGGGCTGGGCTGGGCCGGGCTGGATTGGGCTGGGTTGGGCCGGGCCGCTTCCAGTCCCTCTGAAAATTGTGTCTGGTTGGAGAGCAGGCCATCCAGAGCTGGTCATCCAGCGCATCCTTCAGCTCCAGTGGAGTCTCCGTTTTCCATTTGGCGACATCAGCGACATCTCTGTGCCAGGCTGGGTTGTGCAGGGCCGCTTCGGGTCCCTCCAAAATTTGTCTGGTTGTCTGGTTGGAGACGTCCGCCAGCCATCTAGAGCATCCCTCATCTCCAGTAAAGACGCAATGGCGCAGGAAGGGGCGGACCGTCCTGCGGGGTGACAGGAGAAAAGACCAATACTCACGGCGCCGACTGGCAGGAGAGGAGATAGATCTGCGCACGCACGATTTTTAAACCTTGATAACTTTTACATTATACCCCCGATCGGAACGAAACTTGGTGCACTCGCAGCAGAGGAGAACTGCGAGTACAATGGTAAAAAATCGTAGCGCTATCGCGTACTGTTTTTGAGCAAATAGAGAGACCGCGCAAAGCAGAAGATAACAAGATCAGAGTTTTAGTTATGTACTAGACTAAGTGGGACCCGTTGGGTCCCAGCATCACACGGGAGGGCTGGTCACCAACGCAATATTCCACCTCTCCACCAATTCCAATATTGCTCGCCGGTGGGGGGGGGGGGGGGGGGGGGGTTGTTTTGCGCTAGTATGGCTGTTGCAGGCCGAAGGTACTGGTTTCCAGAGGGCTAGTATAGATATTGTGGGCCGAATGGATTCTTGGGCTGGCAGCCAACTGTTGCAATGATTTAAAAAGCCAAGCCAAGGCAAATAATTTGGCTGCAGCCACCCGACAAACAAAATTCATTTTGTGAACACAAACTTTTTAAAAGGCGAGGCAAACAATTTGACTGCAGCCACCGAACAACCAAAATTCATTTTGTGAACACAAACTTTAAAAAAAGGCAAGGCAAAAAATTGGGCTGCAGCCACCTGACAACCAATATTCATTTTGTGAACACAAACTTTAAAAAAAGGCGAGGCAAACAATTGGGCAGCAGCCACCTGACAACCAAAATTCATTTTGTGAACACAAACTTTTTAAAAAGGCGAGGCAAACAATTGGGCAGCAGCCACCTTACAGCCACATCGAGGGGACTCACCGTGGAGTAGACGTGCGTTCAGTGTTATTCGCAGCTCAGAGAGCCGTGACCCTCTCGCTTCCTGGGTCTGGCAGAGACTGAGTGAGGGACTACACTTCCGGGTTTTATAGTCCCTCCCCCCTGCCGCCAGCGGGGGCAGCAGTGAGAATGGGGAATGTTTTAAAAACATTAATATCTCTCTGATTTTTCATCGATGGGGAAAATCCTCTGGTCCCGGAAGGCGGAGGGGGGCTCTGAGCGAGGTGGCCAAAAATGACAGCCGTAGGTGGCGCCGTTCTCTCAGAAATCGCAGCACAGTGGGCCAAAAGCGGTCAAGATCAGACTTTTACTAATATAGATAGATAGATATATTTTTACCTACTGGCTATTTATATTGGTTATTGGCAGATTGTATATTGATATGTTGAGTTGAGCAAATATACCAAAAGAAAATGCAGTTCAAAATGGGAATAATTGTCCCAAGATGTAAACTTTACCTCATTGCGTTCAAATCACAGCCTAAATCGTTTTCTGAGGATATTCTGCATGTTCTCAATTAGATTTTCGGTATTACTTTCCATGATTTACATACACTAACAGCTGCCTAGTATATTTTTATGGTTCTCTCAGTTTCCAATATGTAATGCTTTGTGTAATAAATCAATACTTTTGCAACAGTATTACTTTTAAGATCAGATGAAGATTTCATTACAATATTAGGCAGAAGAATTTTAAACCCAAGCAAAAAGTGTTTATATATATATCTCTCATATCTAGGCCAAAGTTCTTAGATTTTGACTGGGAAATATTCTACATACACTAAAGCTAATATACAACTAAATCACATTCCATTGTGATCTCCATTAGAACATTTAATAATATTATGAAATCCAGATATCATATTTTGATCCATAAACAGTGACTAATCACATCTGCTCCATTTAGTGAAGATGCATGAATAGTGTGCAAATGCATAGCAATAAAAGGATTATCCAAATATTTGACATTGTATTTTGGTTTCTCATATTTTCTATCCCACTTTGTTTTAGTATTTAATTCATCTTAATTAAGAAAAATAGCTAGATGTATTTGCAGTTTAAGTTTAGCCTTGTTAGTTAGTATGGAAACCAAAATGTGTCCAAATTACAACAGGTATTTTATGATGACGACCTTCTCATTTACCATAAGATAGAGATTACAGAATCTGAATTTGTTCTTGCTCCATTCATCACATTATTCATGTAAAGTTGAGATTTACAAACAGCAACCAGTTGCATTTTTGATTCTGTCTAATTTCTTCTTGGAATATTTGAGTATTTTATGCAAGCATAAGAACTATTCACAGCACAGCTGGGATGCCCACTTGGCAAGCAAACACGATGTGGCATCTTGCCACAGCATATGCTGATTGGCTGTGCTGGTTGAAGAATTTTAGACATAAAAATGCTGTTAGATTGTGAACTTAACAGTTGATTACAATCCTTATTCCACTCCCAGACTTCAAAAACTCTGTAGTTTAAGATGAATACGCATAACTCATGGCTGATAAGGTCTGGCCATATATTTTCCAAAAAACTTAACAAGTACCCATACATTAATTAACGTATTCCAGCACATTATACATTTGCCAATCAGCTAACAAGACTAATCCCAACTTTTAAGAAAAGAATGGGTAATGGGACTGATGGAATTATTCTCCCAAGAGACGGCACAGATTTGATGAACCGAGTCCTTTTGTGCTTTGATGACTCGATGCTTCTTTGGATTGGAACCATCAATTGCGTGAAATCTAGAATCATGACATTTTAGCCCTCATGAATTTTGGAATAGTATAGGATAGGTAAGACCAGCTATTTTAGCAATGCAGCTTACATTGTATTAAAGTTCCACAATAAACCTGGTGGTTTTTCTGTAATAGTTTACAAAAAATATAAAAATAGTTTCTAATACAAATAGTTACATAATGTGAAGTAAATTATGCTATCACAGATTTATTTTACTGTGTTGCCACAATAAATGAGGATATGAGATTTCAAGTATTTTATAATAGAAATAAATCAAACCTCAAATGTTTATGCAGATTAAATCAAATCACTATCTTTTTAAACTATATTTGCATATGTAAATTACAGTTGACTGATTTATATTTGCTACTGTTGCAAATTCAGTGCTCTGATAAACTGATTTCCTTGCTAACTATAAAACAATTAAATATATATCAGATTTAATTGCTGTATATATTTTCAGATATTATGCAAAGCATGTTATTTTAGCCAATTTGATTTTCTTATTCCAATTAAACCTAACTACACAGGTAGTTACACCAAGAATTCCTTTGACATACTGTTGCTTGGCCCCCTAATTTTGGTAAAATCCAAGTTAGAGGTATCTGCAGAACATCCACCACAGTTCGAATGAGAGAACTCTCAAAGATATCTGTGGATATGTTCGTTAGAGCACTTCTAACACAAAAATCATCATGGAAACAAGCCAATGATAACACTATCCTCCCGGTTTCCATTGTTCTATTGCAGACTACCAAACATAAAGAATACATATTTCTATGTTTTCAATGCAACATGGAACAATATATTTTGCAATATCTTAAAATCTAAAGCAATAAAGTATGGAGGAATATTTCAACAATTCATTGTACAGAATAAAAATGTGAACTTAAATTCTTATGTAAAGATAATTAATTGTTAGTTATTCTTAAATCATACAAACATTGCAAAGGTGCAGTTGATAGGAATAGTCTATTATAATTAATTCATAAAATAGTGCTTTCCACCCAATGCATTCTTCAATAATGTGGTTCCTCTTAAGGTTTATTGAACACCACAGTGGTTTCTGACACGTCTTTAAAAATGTATCCCTAGGGGTTGTAATGCAATACAGTATGACAAAAATATAATAAAATCTGCAGTTAGTAAAAGAACTTTATTTATTTAGTTTTAATGTTGGAAAGATAACTCAATGGGCCAAAGGTTTGCCAGTTGCACATTCCTGACCTAAAAAGGTCATAGCTCGTAAACATGGGTTACTGACAAAGCATGCCATCTCTCTTCTCTGAATCAGGTATACTGCACTTACGATGGGTTAAACAATGCAGTTAATTAGAAGGAAAAAGTAGACAGCATTTTTATATTTCAACTTTAAATAGTCAAGTGGAAGTTACTGTAGCTGGGACAAATGAGAGAATTTCTTAGAATATACACCTTGTAACACAGAAATTAATCAAATGTGAGATTTTTTCTTCTCTTAAGAACTGACAGGGGTGATGGAGGAAGCATATAAAATAATAACATTTTAGATAGGCATATGAATATACAGTGAATGGAGAGATATGGAGCAAAGGAGATTAGTTTAATTTGGCAAAATGTTTGATGCAAACAATGTGGGCTAAAGGGCCTGTTCCTGTGCTGTTACAGTTTGATGTTCTACGAACAATTTCTCCTTCAACTCCATTCACTTTCTACAAAGGATAGGTAAAGGGCATGTCCCACTTGGGCAATCTAATCCGCGAGTCCAGAAGAGTGCCTTCAACCTTCAAGCTCGAGGGCACTCTCCTGGAAAGCCTCGAGCTGGATCGACCGTCCGCTTTGGAACCACGAGCTGATCGACCGAACCACGACGCGAGCTGCATCTACCGACCGCACACACACAAACAAGTCGCGGGGGGGGGGGGGGGGAGAGAGAAGGGGGGGGGGGGGAGAGAGAAGGGGAGAGAAGGAGCTATTGCACTATTCAGGGACCCAAACAGTTCTTCCAGATTATGCAACAATGCACATGCACATCATCCAAATTAGTGCATTTAATAGTAAGATTAAACGAGAACTTACCACTTCGAAGTTTGATCTGTATTTTATGAGGAGTAACGTTGAGGGAATACATGAAGAACCCGCCACTACGCACGTGTGTCATTCTTCAAAGCAGCGGAGTGAATCACAGATACGTGTAATGACTTAAGCATAGTAAGATTAGAGAAAAGATACCAGTTGTGTTTATGATCAAGGGTGGGAGCGGAGGGCATGTATTCCCTCAACGTTACTCCTCATAAAATACAGATCAAACTTCGAACTGGTAAGTTCTCGTTTAATCTTACTATTTTACTTCGGAGTCACGTGAGTGACTACATGAAGATTTCAAAGCTCTGTGATTCAAGCCGTGGAACGAGTCCATCATCACGTCTGCCTTGGTTTTGGGGAGAATAGTGATAACATATTAAACATCAATATGATATATATAAATAACCATAAAGTTAATAATAATTGATAGCCCCTGTTTTTTGGGGTAAATTATGGTACAGAAACTTAACAATGTTTCTGAAAAATTCCAGTTTCCATTACTGGTTAGTTATAATCCTTAGAATGTTCTTTCCGATGGCCATCCTGCAGTCCTGAGGATTTTATCCATAGGAACCTCCAATTTAAATGCTGCCGACGTTGCTGCAGCCTGGTGGAGTGAGATTTTAACCCAGTTAGTGTTTACACCAACTTATGTCAATACTATGTTAGCCATTTAGCTGGCCTGGCCTGTTATTCTTTAATGAGGCTGTCTATCGTTGATGAGAAGTTCCTCTTCTGTGCCACTTATGGTCTGGGTTTGTTCCATGTATATTTGTAGATGTCTCACAACACAGTCAATCATCTGTAGGGTAGGCTCTAAAAAATGTTATTTTAAGGCCTGCTGACCCCTGTCTGTTTAGTTCCCTAATTCCTGAATATAGAAGTGTAAGTTGGCAGGTGAACTGGTCAAGGTATCCAGCCTTAATTTGGTAGGGACTGAGTCCTTAGTGCCGTGACCTAAGCCATCAGCATGACAGTTTTGTAAAATGTCAAAAACTGTAATGACAGCGCTGTGGCTGGAGCCCAGTTCTTTAACAACGTTAAGACGATGCTGATGTCCCATATTTGGGAATACCTGGTCTTTGGGGAATTCTCATAAAAAAGTGTCCCTCATAAGCTGTTGTTCCGTTCTCTTGCCATAGGTAAGTAGATGGGCCACTTCTGGCACAGTTGATGTCACTAATATAAAGCCCCTGTAGGTTAACAAAGCTTCCAAACAGGCTGGATGATGTATTATGGTTGCAACACATCTCCCATTAGTTTATGTATTTTAGACATTGTCTTTAGGTTGATTGTCTGTGGCCCGCTGTGATCATGTCCATTGCTCTGGCCGTCTGTTTTGGATGGCGCTGCATGGTTCTAATCTCATTCCCTAATACCACCTAGAACCATGGTTGGATAGGTCAGTCGGGTACTGTTAAAAACACCAGACGCAGAGTCTCGTAGTGTTTCCCTTAGTACCCCCCCCCCCCTGATGAGGTTGCCAAATTGTGTTGGCCAGATTGTTACATGATGTAGATTCCCTTTCACCCATGTGGTTGATATGTGCTACCACAGTAGTGTTGTTAATTTATAATCTAATAACCTGTTTAATATATTCCAGAGCAACATGACTTTAGGCCATGAAAAAACACCCAACATTTCCAGGTAGTTATGCCCAGTGTTAGTAATAATGATGCTTGCTGTGTTTTCCATCTTCCTCCACAGCTGGAGATGGAATTGGTAACACACCGTCCTAGTGCATAGTATCCATATGTAGGACCATAGACTGGTTGCTGACAATGATAGGATTGGAGCAATGCCCAATGTTATCTTTCCGCCATTTAGTTCCAATATGGCTTCTGTATGGCTTCATCATTCTATTGAAATGATCACCATTAATTTTAAGAGCTCATATTTTGGCCCTCTGTAAATCTTTATAATGTAAGGGTCTGAATTATGTGGCTGGAAACCATATGTTGCCAATATTCTTGCTACCAGTCTGATGGATGGTTTATCCTCATGTCAATGATTTTGCTGCATGCCTCTATTAAGGTTGTAACCTCTGTTGGCAAAGTTACTGACATGAGGAACTGAGTTAATGGTGAACCCCAAATAATCCCTTTAGTTTGAAGGCTTTAATTTTGATTTAATTGGATGGATAATGATCCTAGTTTCCAAATAATTGTTAAGTGGCTGTTACCGTTTGTTCAGCCCGTCCTACGTTTCCACACAATTAGTATGTCATCCAAAGAAGCCATTACCATTGTGTGGCTGGTTGTCATATTTTGTAAATAACCTAGGTGCTAATGTAAACACATTAGGTAGTGCTCTATACTGCTAGAGCTGAGCCATCCAATTAGATAAAAATAACGTCCGTGGTCACCTGTTATGGGTACTGAAATTGTAAGCATCCTTTGAATCAATGCTTGCCATTTTCGTTCTTAAAACGAATATACTTATCAATAGAAAAGGTTTCTGTTCTTAAAACGAATATATCGTTTTATTTATTTTTCACTTTCCCATCTATTTATTTATTTATTTAATTTTATGATATATGGTCCCTAGATAAGGGACATATCAGACATTTAAACTGATAAGAACAGATATTATACTTGATCTTAGCCAAAAAGCCGAGATCTGATCTATGATTGATGCGTCAAGCGCCATATCCTATTTTGTTAGGAAGGGAATGCGTAGGTAATAATTCTTCCCTTGCAATGCAGCTAAAACCCCATCTGTTGCTGATGTCCAGTGTCTGTATCCCTTATGACATATTTGGTAATTGATGATTATGTCTGGATACGAGTAGATCAGCATCTGGTGTTCCATATCGTGTAGAAACATCAGCAAATACTATAGCCCAACTTGGGGTGGGGGTTTAAGTTACCAAAAGTTGGATAATTCAATGTTCATACTGTTGGGTTGTAAGCTACCCATGTAGAATATGAGGTGCTGTTCCTTTAGTTAACCTCACTCTGGTAATGGAGGGGGTACAGGACAGAGGTCAGTATGGGAATTTGAAGACGAGCTAAAATGTTTCGCAACCAGGACATTCAGTAGACCTTGGTAGACCGATCACAAGTGTTCGGTTAATAGCTGCCGAGTCTAGGATTGGCCTTGCTGATGTACAGGAGGCCACAATGGAAACACTAGATGGAATAAATGAGATTAGACAGGGTGCCCGTTAACCTCTGTCCCTGGATGGGGTTGAGGGAGGAGGTACAGGGACAGGTGTTAAAGGGCTGTCACATTTGGGCGACCTAATTGTAGCAATGTTACAAAATGTTGAGATTTTAAAAATCAAGTCTACAATTTATCCCATCAGATAACGCATAAAAAGAAGTTTAATTTGATATCTAATTCACTTTCATATCTCCAGTATTAAAAAAGTTATGGCCATTTTCATACTCTGAAATTAGCATCTTCTTCCCTATTGCTTTTCAGTTATTATAGATTGAAGCATTCTGAAACAAATATAAAACATCTTACTTGGATGACCTGAAATTAAAGCATATAATTAGTTAGTTACCGAATTGTAGCTAATTACAAAATTGACCGTTGTGACGGAAATAGTAATAAACACCCAGACTGCCTTGAAAATTCAAAAATGTGATATTCTCAAGATCAGAACTTTAATATTATTGTATTATATGCTGTAAGTCCGTAACAGATAGGTAAATAAATTACAATTTCTAGCAATAGACCAAGTCTTTATGGAGAAGATCAGTTGCTAGCTGGTACACTGGCATATCATAATCAGTAGCATCATCAAACTCCTCAGATTGTAACCAATAAGCAACTCTGTACACCTTGTTTTTCCACAACTTTTCAATTTTGACATTGTAAACTACAAGTTTTTGCTCTTCAAAACACGCATGACATGCCTTTCTGCCCACTACTTTCCGATTAAGAATGTCCTGTAGATCATCACATTTGGAGTAGTACAAATTCGGATAATCTCTGTGAATCAGTCTCTTTTGCTGGGCATTTGGATTGACAATTTTGCATTTCTTCTTCAGAGACATCTGTTTAAAATGTAAAGATAAAAAAACACTGAACAGCATTAACAGAAACAAGTTATTATTTGCAGTTTCAGAAAAAAGGTAGAAATGTTAAAGTTAAACACTAAAACAAATAGTAAATACCCAACAAAAATTCATGTTCACCAGTTTCATCAAATCAATTAAATTCATCTAAATTAAATTACTAGATCTAAACATCTATCTTTCTTAAGAAAAGGATATTTTTTTAAATAGCCTAAGTATCCAAATAACAAACTCATCCCATTCACACAAGAATTCACAATATAATGTGATTTTTAAATCTCACTGTCATGAATTTATATGCCAGATGGAAGGAATTTAATGTTTAATTCCCATAAATTAATCTAGAAACATCCACTCTCAATATAATCAACATTATTATTTTTTGCACAATACATGTGGCTAAAACTGTTGTGGATATTTAGTATAAAAATATTTACTATGGATAGAAAATAACACAAAATATAGACGATTTAGATGCTCTTATGACATGATTGTCCAAAAAAAAAGAGAATTTAAATCATCTTGCGAGTGGGTGTTTCTGGAATGCGATCGATGGGAACGTTGCCATGAATTTTAACCACATATCGGCAGGAAAGACACTGCAGATTCGTATGGGGCCCAAATAACATTTTCGCAATGTAAAATTAGACTAAAGCCACCCCCAAGAAGCAAGATTATATGTGAAATAAACAACTTAGCTTTTGTTTTGTCCTGATATTACGATCCGTCACATTGAAGGCATTGAGGGCATTTGAAGTCGCTTTTTACTTTAATCCAACTGTTAAATTGTCCAGCGATTAAAAAAAAATGGGAACGGAAGTCCGATCGATTTTTCTTCATCGACTAGCAGCCCGAGGAAATCCCTCTCCGACAAGCGATACAAACCTACGACTACCTTAGACTACCTTCGATTACCTTCGTCTACCCTCGATTACGTACGACTAACATGCTGACCTACTATGACCTATTACAACCTACTACGACCTACGTACTAAACCTACGAGTAAAAAAAGTATCGATTTTTTCCGTGGCGACCTTTTTTTACTCGCAGACATTTTTCAACATGTTGAAAAATATGCCGCGACCAACCATCTCGAGCATGAAGGAGAGTTACAAAGACCTCCTAGGACCTCGTGTCAACCATGCTGCGAGTATGAGTCGAGGGCAAACTCGCCAGGACTCGCGGATTAGGTCGCCGCAGTGGGACAGCCCCTTTACATCTCCAGTGATTGCAGGAGAACGTACCTGGGGAGGGGTTGATTTGGGTGGGAAGGGATCAGTGAACCAAGGTGATGTAGAAGGAAATGTTTCTGCTTTCTACATCAATGCCAGATAACTTGCTTTTCCCTTCTGTATGGTCTGGATATGCCGAAGTCCTTAGGATCTAATATTAAATTTAGCAGTTTCATTTATCCACTTTTTTCGCTCAATGAAATACAGAAGTACAGCCACATCTGTTCAGTTTGTTTTTATTTTCTCTGTCACCAATTCTTGTTTTTTAAAGACTCTGTTCCCTTGACAACGTTGATCTGCAATAAGTATAAAAAATGTTGGAAATATTTAGCAAGACAGTTAGCATTTATGAAAAAGAAAAGGACTTGTCCCGCTTATGTGACTTTTTCTGCGAAAATTTTCAACATGATGAAAATTCAGCGGCGACCAGAAAGACGCAACGACTCTTTGGGTGACTGGGTGATCACTCACGACCATACAGGCGACACCCTGGCGACATGTCGCAGGGTGAAGCCTGTATGGTCGTGAGTAGTCGCCCAAAGTGTCGTACCTTGTTTTGGTCGCCACTGGATTTTCAACATGTTGAAAATTTTCGGCGACCTGTAACGACCTATGACGGGTGCTGGCAAGTTGCTGAAAAAGTTGTGTAAGTGGGACAGGCCCTAAACACAAAATATTTCAGGTTGAATACTCTTCATCCGGGTGTCAGAGGTTTTGGGGAGAAGGCAGGAGAATGCGGTTAGGAGGGAAAGATAGATCAGCCATGATTGAATGGTGGAGTAGACTTGATGGACTGAATGGCATAATTCTACTCCCATCACTTATGATCTTATGATCCTCTTCAACCTCAAAAATGTTAACTTGATTTCTCTTGCTACAGATGCTGCCTGATCTGGTGAGTGGTTCCAGCATGCTTTGCTTTTATTTCAGATTTCATCATCTTGCAGATTTTTATTGGTTTTTAATCATCTTTAACCTGCACCCAATCATAGACATTTACTATATCTTGACTCCTTACCCTCTCTGCAAACAAATATGCTTGTTCTGTGGAGATGCAAGGCACTGCAGTTACTGGAATCTTGAGTAAAAAAACAACGAGCTGGAAGAACTCAGTGAATCAGGTATCATTTGAGGAAGGACTTGGACAGATGACTTTTCAGGTCTGAAGAAGTGTCCTTACCTGAAATATCCCTTTATTTCCACATATGCTGCCTGACCCATTGAATTCTTCCAGCTATTTGTTTTTTGCTCTTTCTCTGTTCTATCTCCTGCTGAAGATCCCTTGACCAAATACATCAATCTTGTTTTTCTCCCCACTAAAGATACTGTTTGATCCATTCAGTGCCTCCAGCGTTGTCCGTTTTAATTTCAGATTTCCAGCATTTGCCATTTTTGCTCCAATAATAATATCACTATGTGGTTACACAAAATTAAGATAAAATAGGTTTCACATAAATGACCATCAAAAGTTATTTGGATTGTAAATCTGACCCTCACGCACAAGAGTTGTGCACCATATTCTAATGTAGAATCTTACATTTGCAAAGAGCTAATGACAAAGCTTCAGTGAATTACTGCTGTACATGACACACCAGGGGTGGGAGATTGCAACCTTCACGTGGTCCACCCTGTTTCAACAAATGCAATCAACCTGGCATGCACAAACAGAAGATCAAACAGAACAAGTTGTCTTACAACTTTAGGCTGAGCACGCCATACGCAAGAAGAAGAAGATGACACACCAGACACGATATGGTAATTGTAGTGAGAATGAATGTCTTGGGTAGTGGATGGAATAACATTCAAGTAAGGTGCTCTATTCTGGATGATCGGTGGTGGCGCTGCGAGACGGCTGCTCTGCCAGCAGCGGGTTCGTCATTTCTACTTTTTTGTTTTTTTTTAGTGTGCCCAAATGTGTGAGAAGGGGTAAGGGGGGAACCGTTTTTGGTCGCCTCCTCCACGGAGAGGCGACTTTTTCCATGTCGCCTCCCTTGCGGCCTAACACCATGGAGTGGCCGGGCCCGGAGTTTCAGCAGCGGGCGCAGCGTAGACTTTTCATCGCGGAGCGGGAGAGCCCTAGCCGGGGTCGCCAGAAGGAAGTGCTCCGATTGCTGTCTGTAACAACCTGAAGCCACGGTCTGTGGAGCTTCTAGCTGCAGGTGCAACGTCCGGAGCCTGGGATTCCTTGCTAGGGTCCCCTCACTGGAGAAGAGCTCCGACCGCCGGCCCGTGGCCAATAACATCCTGATGCCGCGGTCTGCAGAGTTTCTAGCCGCGGGCACGGCGTGTTCTTACCATCGCCGGGGAACCCCAGAGAAGCTCCGACCGCCGGCCTGCGGCCTACAATATCCTGAAGCCGCGGTCTCCGGTAGGGAAGCGCCGATTCGGGACTTACCATCCCGACGAGAGGGCCTGTACATCTGGCCGGCCGCAGCGGCGACTGCAGAGGTTTATGGCCCCGGCCCCGGGGAACAATGGAGGAGAACTGACTGTACTTTGTGCCTTCCACCACAGTGAAGAATGCTGTGGTGGATTTTTGTGTTCATTTTTTATTGTGCATTGTGGGTTCTTTTTTGATTGTACCGATTGGCAAAATTCATTTAACTGTACTTTATTGTATATGCGATGAATAAATTGATTGATTGATATTGAGTTTCTTGTGTTTGAAGAACTGCAGTCATTCAGACAAGTGGGAAGCATTCCATTACACTCCTGACATTCCATATAAAGAGTATAAATGAAATAGGAAGTTAAGGAACAAGTACACAATAAAATGTACTCAGCTTTCAATCATTCTGTTAATTATATATGTGGTTCATCCAGGTTTATGGTACACCCTAGTATATTGATGATGGGCGATTTGGTGATGCAAAATGTTTCCATAATGAGGATGTACTTGCTTTATAGCTTCTCCAGAATGATAGCTTATTGTTGGGTACAACTGATACTACTGGCGCACATTTTTATAGTTGACATTCAATCATGGTTGGTCTCCAGTTCAATGGCCCAGATTTGCAAAATGTATACTGATGAAAACAAGTTCAGAATACCTCCTCTTCACTTCCCACCCAAACCACGCCATCCCCCGGTACCTTCCCCTGCAACCGCAGAAGGTGCAAACTAATCCCTCCCCACCAAAACCACCCCCTCACCTGGTACCTTCCCCTGCAACCACAGAAGATGCAACACCTGTTGCTATACCCCCCCTCCCTCGACTATGTCAAGAGATCCCAACAGTCCTTTCAGGTTAGGCAGAGGTTCACTTGCACCTTCTCCAACTGCACCTACTGAATCCATTGTTCAAGATGTGGACTCTTATAAATCGGCGCGACCAAACTAGGCGATCGTTTCGTGGAACACCATCACTCAGCCTGCCTCCCGGTTGCTGGGCGTTTTGATTTTCCTTCCCATTCCTCCACAGACCTTTCTGTCCTTGGTCTCCTCCATTGTCAGAATGAGGCTAAACACATATTGGAGGAACAACATCTCATATTTTGCTTGGGCAGCTTACAGCCCAGTGGTATGAATATTGATTTCTCTCACTTCAGGTAGCCACATAATTCCCTCTCTCTATCCCTCTCCCACCCAAGTCGCAATAGCTTCTCATTTTCACCCAACAAACAGCTTACAATGGTCTGTTTCCTTTATCATCATTACTTTTTTGCATATCTTTCATTCATTGTTCTTTATCTCTCCACATCACCATCTATATCTCTAATTTCCCTTATTCCTAACTAGTCTGAAGAAGGGTCTCGACCTGAAACATCACCCATTCCTTCTCTCCAGAGATGCTGCTTGTCCCGCTGAGTTACTTCAGCTTTTTGTGTCTCCCTCCTCTCATGTTGGCTCTCTTAGCACCTACTGCTGACTGTTAGTCATATCATCTAAAGCTGGTCAGTAATGATACTATCAAGTCATTCTTGGCAAGAGACTTTGAATTTCTCCAGGGTCCATTTTTTGTCATTGCTCAGTGCTTCTTCCAATTGGTAGTCAACAAAGATCTGGAATTACTGTTGCATATTGGGGTCACCATACAGCCAATGGGGTCACTCTATCTAAGCTGGGTATCATTGTGCCAACATCTCTGACAAATCCACCCTGATGGTAGCACAGCATAAACCTTAAGATCATAATGACTAGATCTGCATCTTTGGCTCAAAGTATCATTCTATGGGTAAACTGATATTATCAAGCAGTCTATGAAACGGCTTAATTAGACCGCGAATCCCGAAGTCCACAGGCCGGGCTGGGTGGAGATTCCACACTGGCGGCTCTCGGCAAATGGAACTGCTTAGGAATCATCTTAAGATATTTGTTTCAGGGCCAATCATTGCTCTGAGATCAGATGACAGATTCAACCTAGACCATATAAACTTAGTGTCTGAAGAAGGGTCTCGACCCGAAACGTCACCCATTCCGTCTCTCCAGAGATGTCGCCTGTCCTGCTGAGTTACTCCAGCATTTTGTGTCTATCTTTGATTTAAACCAGTATCTGCAGTTCTTTTCTGGATTCATCGCGGAGCGGGCGATGCCTTACCTGGATCGCCGTTTGAAGCTCCGGAATGTTGGATCTGCTGCTTCAACATCGCGGTGCTGTGGTTTGCGGAGCTCAGCCGCGGGCGGCGCTGACTTCAACATCGTGGAGTCCTGGGATCCATTTGCCGAGGGCCGCCAGTGTGGAATCTCCATCCAGCCCGGCCTGTGGACTTCGGGAGTCGCGGTCTCCAGTAGGAGGCGGCCGATTCAGAGGTCCAAGCCGCTGAGGATGTTCTTCCGTTCCGACATCGGAGTTCCATCATCCAGGCGAGAGGGCCTGATCATCGGGCCGCCGTGGTGGCGACTGCGGGGGGGCCTCGGGAGGCCCCGACCACAGGTGAACAACAAGGTTAACTTTGGTGCCTTCCCTCACAGTGGGAAACTTTGATTCTGCTGTGTGGGGATGTTTGAGTTAAAGTTTATCGTGTGTTGTGTTTTTTATTATTCATTGGCTGTATGGTGACCCCAAATTTCACTGTATCAATTGGTACATGTGACAATAAATGTCTCTTGTCTTGTCTTGTCTTTCTACACATGATAAAATTAGCAGCTAATATGCTTCTAATTAAGCAAGTTTGAGACAGAAGCTATCACACAATCTTCTGCTCCACAAAGCACCAGAAACTCATGGTGTCCAAAAGCTCAACATGAACTTCCATGGATTTCCCAGTACATAAGATTTGCATGGCATCAATACAACAATACAACAATCCCTTTGTGATCAAAAGGAGAAATTGTATGCTGGGTTAAAAAAATAAATAAATGTGATTTGAATTAAATGGTGTAAATATTTTACGTGTTTGTGTGGGTGTGTGCGTGCACATGTGTGGGTGTGTGCGTGCACATGTGTGTATGTGTGCGCACGCCCATGCGGCTCAATATACAGTATGTGCAATCATGGATATTGATTGTTTAAAGAGAAAAATGTAATGTTTGTTTTTATACATTTTAATAGGTCCTAACTTATTATTAATGTCAAAGATATTTAATTTAAACAGTGGGTTTGACAGCCAACTAATCAAATGTTGACACAATTCTTGTCACTGCAGTTGACCGCATGCTTTGATTAGACTTGCTCTGCTCCTTATTCACGAGTCAGCCACCCAGCTGAACACTACACCTGGGACCTAGCTGGAAGAAACAGCACAGTCCAGGATATAGACAACTTGAGAACTGAGGATGGTGGAAAGTCTGCCCATTCTGTTTAGCCATAATAGTTAAACTTATTTGAGTAATTCGCGTGGTAATTTTTGAAGTATTTACGAGTCAACCACATGGTTGCAGATCTGTATAAACATCCTGGCCAGACCTGCAGACACCTAAAGAGAGTCAGGTAAATTTTTTGGTCATAATTGTTATTTTAGGGGCCACCAAACTAGCGTTTATAATTACAGATTGTTTAATTAATTGAATTTAAATCACCCAAATGTCTTGGTGGGATTCAAACTCTTGTCACTGACTCATTAAGCCATGCTTCTAAATTTACTAGTTAAGTAAATTAATCACTGTGGCATTGTTCCCAGAGGAAACAATGGTGGATTTTATAAACAAGTATTTCTGGCACAAAGCTTCATAAACCAAAAGCATATTTCAAGAATTTGCTTGTTAAGATAATTTAAATGGGATGCACAGCACATAACACAATGTGCTTTGAGCATGAATTTCTAATATAAATTCTCATCACATCTTATACTTCATCAGTAGGTCTAAAACTCTTAAAATCTATTCTAATTGTTCGACCAGGACCAAAAATAGGACCCCCTTTAGCAGTAGTCCATCAGCAATACAATGGAATAACAGTTGCGATTTTAAAAAATAGCTCTGTGGAAGACTGAGTACATAACCTTCTTCCAGAGAAGCAAAAGTGCTACCAAATATAAAATGACTGCAAAACATATAGATTGAAAAACTCACAGTTTGATAAAATTGAAGGAATACTTAATCTGTTATGGTAGCTGTCTTCTATTATAGATATTACAGTTTTGATTAATCCTACTTAAATAATCAAGTTTAATGCCATGCATCTGCTAATAATTTAAACAAACCCCAAGCTTGATTCTCTGATGAATGATAATTTTCATTCCTTTAGATACCAAATACAAACATAAAAAGGAACTGCCCAGTAAATTTATACAAACAATGGAAATTATATATATTCTCACAATATATAAATGCTTAAAGTCAAAGTCAAAGTCAATTTTATTCATCACATGCACCCAAAGGTGCAGTGAAATGAATTTGCCAGCAGCGATACACTTAAAAAAAGAACATATAATACACAAGAGAATTTAACACAAACATCCACCACAGCACAGCACTGCACTATGGTGGAAGGAAACAAAGTTCAGTCAGTCCTCCTCCTTTGTTCATCTGTGGTCAGGGCCATGTACCCTCCATAGTCGCCACTACGGACGGCCCAATGTACGGGCCCTCTCGTCGGGATGATCCAAACTCCGATGTCAGGACAGTCAAACACACTCCGCAGCTTGGAGGTCCCGAATCTGCACTTTTCTACCGGAGACCATGGCTTCAGGATGTTATAGGCCGCAGGCCGGCGGTCGGAGCTCTTCTCCGGAGATCCTTGGCAAGGGATCACAGGCACTGGATGGTAAGTCCACACCACTCCTGTGGCTAGAAGCTCCGCAGACCACAGCCCCATGATGCCAAAGTCACCAGGACAGCGATCGGAGCACTCCTCTCTGGCGATCCCCGGCAAGGGTTCGCCAGCTCCGCAATGGAAAAGTCCACGTTGTGCCCGCTGCTGAAGCTCCGAGTCTGACTCCGGGAAAGGCCGCTCCAATCCATGCTGTTAGGTCGCGAGGGAGGCGACATGGAAAAAGCTGCCTCTCCGTCGAGGAGGTGACCGAAAGCATTTTCCCGTTATCTCCCCCCACCACCCCCCAAACAAGACACACCAAGAGACACATAAACTGACATTTAGACACACCAAAAAATTAACGAACACTCTACTGGCAGGGCAGCCGACGTGCAGCGCCCCCACCGACCTTAAACATAGCAACACTCAAGTCTCCAAATATTGAGGTAAAGATAAGCTAGCAAAACATTGTCATAATTACCCAGACCAATGACATAGGGTGTAAAGCAAGAATAAAACATTTTATTTGCCAGGGGGACTACAGAAAGGTTTGGGTAAAGTATTGCATGTGGACCAATGCCATAGCCTGTAAACTACCCCAGATACTTTTACATTGGCTAGCAAAACCTCCTTTCCCTACTCAACCTAGATTTTACTTCGGAGTCACGTGAGTGACTACGTGAAGAACCCGCCAGGACGCATGCGTGCCATATCGCTACACGCATTGCGAAACGACAGGCGGGGTGGAACGACGTTCCCCCGCAGCGGCAAGTTTAAAAGCCGGGACCGACAGTTAAGTGGTTACTCTGCGGTCATTATTGTTCCCATGCTGTTTCACAGGTGGGGAAACGATGGATAAATCGAAAAAGTCAACTAGAGCTGCGACAAAGCTGGCGGGGGAGGACCGCGGAGTTGCGGGCAGCCAGCAGCGGCCGGCGGCACAGGAATCACCCGTAATGGGATCAGCTGTGCCCGACTTAGCCCCCGCACCGGCCAGATCAACACCGCGGCCGGGCGGGAACGCAAAACGAAAAACAAACAGAGCCGTTGACTCTGATGAGTCCGACTTTGAGGAGCTGCGAGCGGCCAGCGACCGTGCGCGCTGGAGCTGGATGGAGCGGCTTATGGAGCAAATGCTCCAACGTGACAGACTCCGGGAGGTGGAGTCTAGTCACCGTGGGTCATACATAACACCCACAGCAGCACTTTACGTAAGGCTGCACAGTGCATCTCCCTCGTCAGAGGGGAGTACTGGGGGTCAATTCTGGGCTGACCCCGAAGAGGGGTTTGCCGAACAAACTACAAGTGTGCAGGGGTGCAGGAAGGAGAAAATCTACTGGACATGGTGTCCAACTACATACAGCCGGATCAGACTGGACGAAACCTAGAACAGAAACTAGCTGCCAGCATTGATTTCCTGTCATTCAAGCAACTACAGGAACAGGCTGTGATGGACACCACTGCCAAATATCTGGCACCAGGAAATTGCGTATCCCTGAATGTTCCAGTCGTGAATAATTGTATCTGGAAACACGTCGGAGCAGGAGTTAGAAGCCTGGATGTCAAGCTCCAGAAAATACTAAAACTACTAACAGCAGGTATCACAGCATTCGCTCGCACAGTGGATGGGAAGGAAATGTCGCAAGAACAACAGGATGCACTGGCACTATTCTGCAATACGCAGTATGAAATCAATAGTATCAGAGAGAGTGCCATCCGACCTGCCTTAAATCCAAAATTTGTAGGCCTGTGCAAACCTGGAGACACAAAGCCACCAATATTATTATTTGGGGGAAACCTGCCCAAGCAGGTTAAGGAGCTCGATGAGGAGGCAAAAACCCTGGGGCTCATAAAGGCGACAACAGCAAGAACCTCCCACAGCCACAGACAGCACCCTTACGCACCCACCAGCAGAACAAGAGAAGCTTCGTGAAAGCTCAAAGGCCGGGCATACAGGACAGCGGTCTTTTTTAGGCCATGGCCCAGACCGGCCTTCGTGGAAAATGCGCAAACCCCAAACCCAAACCCAAACCCACACACCGGCGCCTCAACCTCCTCGAAGACTACACAGGAAGAAGTAAACCTTCTACTGGTAACCATGGAGGTAGGTGGGTCTGGTCCCTTACAAATTATAGGAAGTGTGGATAATACACATATCGGTGGAAGATTACACTTCTTTTGGGAGGCATGGAGTACATTAACTACAGACACTTATATCCTAAACAGTATCCAGGGATATACCATTGAATTTGTGCACAAAAATAGCCCCCCAGTTCAGCATGTACCGATCCGAACATTCGTACTTTCACGAAAAGAAAAATTAGAAGCACATGCTGAACTGGTGAGACTTCACGCAAAGGGGGTAATTGAAAAAACCCAACACGATTCTCTGGAATTTGTGTCTAATATCTTTACCAAAAACAAAAAAGATGGTGGTTGTCGCATCATCATAGATTTGACCAAATTGAATACATGTGTGCAATATATTCATTTCAAAATGGAAACCTTTGTTACTGCCAAACAATTGATTTCCAAAGGCTACTTCATGGCTAGCATCGACTTAAAAGATGCTTACTATTCAGTGTCTATACGGACTGACCACAGACGTTATTTAAAATTCACCTGGATGGGACAGCACTAGCAGTATAGAGCTCTACCAAATGGATTAACATCAGCCCCCAGGCTGTTTACAAACATTTTGAAACCAGCCCTAGCGTTTCTTCGGAAACAAAAACATATGATCATGGCCTATCTAGATGACATATTAATTGTGGGCAAAACTTTGGAATTAGCCAAACTAGCTGTATCAGCCACCAAACAATTGTTTGAGAAACTGGGGTTTATCATCCATCCAGTTAAATCTAAACTAACGCCTTCCACCATAATGGATTATTTGGGGTTCACTATTGACTCAGTTCGCATGTCGGTGACTTTACCAAAGGACAAGGCTACAGTCTTAACTGAGGCCTGTAACAACCTCATTGACATCAGTGAACCATCTATCAGATTGGTAGCAAGGGTGATTGGCAAAATAGTGGCTGCTTTTCCAGCCACACAATTTGGACCTTTGTATTATCAAAATTTACAAAGGGCAAAAATACAAGCACTCAAAATTAATGCTGGTCATTTCGACAGACCAATGAAGCTACCAATTAAAGCAATTATGGAATTAAAATGGTGGAGGGATAACATTCGGCATTGTTCCAGCCCTATCATTATCAGCAACCGCTCAGTGGTGCTACAAACTGATGCCAGTGCACTTGGTTGGGGTGCTACCAATTCCATCTCCAGCTGTGGAGGTAGATGGAATGCACAGGAGGCATCATTACTACAGACACTTGGCATAAACTACCTGGAAATGTTGGGTGCGTTCTATGGCCTAAAGTCACACTGTTCTGGAATATATCACCAGCGTGTTAGACTACAGATTGACAATACCACCATGGTGGCATATATTAACCATATGGGTGGAATCAAATCGACATCATGTGTCAATCTGGCTAATACAATTTGGCAATGGTGTATCCAGAGAAATATTTGGATATCAGCTACTTACCTACCAGGTAACCTAAATTCAGTGGCAGACACCAGGTCACGCAAATTCAATGAAAACATCGAATGGATGTTGGATATAAAAGTATTTGCTGAAATTGTAGCACGGTATGGAACACCAGATATCAATCTATTTGCATCTAGACTCAATCACCAGTTACCAAACTATGTTTCTTGGGAACCAGACCCTGGGGCATCAGCGATAGATGCTTTTTCGCTGCATTGGGGGAAAATTGTTTTTCTATGCATTCCCTCCTTTCTGCCTCATCAGTCGGGTATTACGCAAAATACAACAAGACTCGGCGTCGGGTATTTTGGTAGTGCCCGATTGTCCTACTCAACCATGGTTCCCTGTGATACTCGACATGGTCTTAGAACCATGTATCACCATCCTGAAACGACCAGATTTGTTGGTTCATCCCGTAACTGGGGATAGCCATCCATGTCATAATACGACAAACTTATTAATTTGTATAGTCTAAAGAAACCTCTACTGGAACTGGGACTGACGGACCGAACAGTGAACATTATCTCAGCGGCTCACAGGCAGTCCACCAATAAACAATATCTGGTATACATCAGGAAATGGGAGATATATTGTCACAGAAACAACATCACTTACAGCTCGATGAACTTAACGTCTGTTCTGGAATTCCTGGCAGGCCTCCATTATGATGAGGGGCTCAGTTACAGTGCCATTAACTGCGCCAGAAGCGCCCTTTCAGCATATCTATGGCGAGGATCAGAGCGTCATTCTGTTGGGACTAACCCCCTGGTAACCAAACTTATGAGGGGAATTTTTAATATCAATCCCCCAAGAACCAGGTACTCTCAAATATGGGATGTGAGTATTGTCCTAACGTTGCTAAGGAACTGGTCTCCAGCAACAGCTCTGTCCCTGCAAAAACAGTCATGCTGATGGCTTTGGTCACAGCACAAAGGGTACAGTCTTTACATAAGTTAAGGCTGGACAATATGACTTCTTCAACAAGAAATATAACTTTTCATATCCACGAATTAGTCAAACAGAACAGACCGGGATCATCAGGCCTCAAAATAGAATTTAGGGCTTAACCTATAGATGATCGTCTCTGTATAATAAGACATTTATTGTTATATATGGAGAACACCAAAAACATCAGAGGCAATGAGATGGCACTACTAATCAGCCACAAACAACCCCACAAAAAAGTGTCGGTTCAAACTATTTCCAGATGGCTGAAACAGGTTTTAACAACAGCTGGGGTGGATACTAACATATTCAAATCTCATTCCACCAGGGCTGCAGCTACATCGGCAGCTATGGAGTTGGACGTACCGATGGACCAAATCCTGGAGACAGCAGGATGGTCAATGGAAAACACGTTCCAACAATTCTACCATAAACCAGTGGTTAAACCTGGAACTTTTGCAGAATCAATTTTAAGTTCTGTAATTATGATTTCACCCCATGAAATAGGGGCTATAATTTGTTGTTAATAAATTTATCATGGATTTTCAATGTCGGATTCATGTTTAAACATGTTAACACAATTCCTCCCTTAGTCAATTAAGGCAGATGTGATGCATGGACTCATTTCCACGGCATGAAATCACAGAGCTTTGAAATCTTCACGTAGTCACTCACGTGACTCCGAAGTAAAATAGTAAGATTAAACGAGAACTTACCAGTTCGAAGTTTGATCGTTATTTTATGAGGAGTAACGTTGAGGGATTACATGCCCTCCGCTCCCACCCTTGATCGTAAAGTTCAACTGGTAACCTCTTCTCTAATCTTACTATGTTCAGTCATTACTGTTATCTGTGATTTCACACCGCTGCTTTGAAGAATGACACGCATGCGTCCTGGCGGGTTCTTCACGTAATCCCTCAACGTTACTACATATAACCATATAATAACCATATAACAATTACAGCACGGAAACAGGCCATCTCGACCCTTCTATTCCGTGCCGAACACGTATTCTCCCCTCGTCCCATATACCTGCGCTCAGACCATAACCCTCCATTCCTTTCCCGTCCATATAACTATCCAATTTATTTTTAAATGATAAAAACGAACCTGCCTCCACCACCTTCGCTGGAAGCTCATTCCACACAGCCACCACTCTCTGAGTAAAGAAGTTCCCCCTCATGTTACCCCTAAACTTCTGTCCCTTAATTCTCAAGTCATGTCCCCTTGTTTGAATCTTCCCTACTCTCAGTGGGAAAAGCTTATCCACGTCAACTCTGTCTATCCCTCTCATCATTTTAAAGACCTCTATCAAGTCCCCCCTTAACCTTCTGCGCTCCAAAGAATAAAGCCCTAACTTGTTCAACCTTTCTCTGTAACTTAGTTGCTGAAACCCAGGCAACATTCTAGTAAATCTCCTCTGTACTCTCTCTATTTTGTTGACATCCTTCCTATAATTAGGCGACCAGAATTGTACCCCATACTCCAGAATTGGCCTCACCAATGCCTTGTACAATTTTAACATTACATCCCAACTTCTATACTCAATGCTCTGATTTATAAAGGCCAGCACACCAAAAGCTTTCTTTACCACCCTATCTACATGAGATTCCACTTTCAGGGAACTGTGCACAGTTATTCCCAGATCCCTCTGTTCACCTGCATTCTTCAATTCCCTACCATTTACCATGTACGTCCTATTTTGATTTGTCCTGCCAAGATGTAGCACCTCACACTTATCAGCATTAAACTCCATCTGCCATCTTTCAGTCCACCCTTCCAACTGGCATAAATCTCTCTGTAGACTTTGAAAATCTACTTCATTATCCACAACCCCACCTATCTTAGTATCATCTGCATACTTACTAATCCAATTTACCACACCATCATCCAGATCATTGATGTACATGACAAACAACAGTGGACCCAACACAGATCCCTGTGGCACCCCACTAGTCACTGGCCTCCAACCTGACAAACAACCATCCACCATTACTCTCTGGCATCTCCCATTCAGCCACTGTTGAATCCATCTTGCTACTCCACCATTAATACCTAACCATTGAACCTTCTTAACCAACCTTCCATGAGGAACCTTGTCAAAGGCCTTACTGAAGTCCATATATACAACATCCACTGCTTTACCCTCATCAATTTCCCGAGTAACCTCTTCAAAAAATTCAAGAAGATTAGTCAAACATGACCTTCCAGGCACAAATCCATGTTGACTGTTCCTAATCAGACCGTGTTTATCCAGATGCTTATATATATTATCTCTAAGTATCCTTTCCATTAATTTGCCCACCACTGACGTCAAACTAACAGGTCTATAATTGTTAGGTTTACTCTTAGACCCCTTTTTAAACAATGGAACAACATGCGCAGTACGCCAATCCTCCGGCACTATTCCCGTTTCTAATGACATTTGAAATATTTCTGTCATAGCCCCTGCTATTTCTACACTAACTTCCCTCAATGTCCATATAATAATATAACCATATAACAATTACAGCACGGAAACAGGCCATCTCGACCCCTCTAGTCCGTGCCGAACACATAGTCTCCCCAGAATGTCCTAGGGAATATCCTGTCCGGACCTGGAGACTTATCCACTTTTATATTTCTCAAAAGTGTCAGTACTTCCTCTTCTTTGAATCTCATAGTTTTCATAGCTACTCTACTTGTTTCCCTTACCTCACATAATTCAATATCCTTCTCCTTGGTGAATACCGAAGAAAATAAATTGTTCAATATCTCCCCCATCTCTTTTGGCTCTGCAGATAGCTGTCCACTCTGACTCTCTAATGGACCAATTTTATCCCTCGTTATCCTTTTGCTATTAATATAGCTGTAGAAACCCTTTGGGTTTACTTTCACCTTACTTGCCAAAGCAACCTCATATCTTCTTTTAGCTTTTCTAATTTATTTCTTAAGATTCTTTTTACATTCTTTATACTCCTCAAGCACCTCATTTACTCCATGCTGCCTATAATTATTGTAGATCTCCCTCTTTTACCGAAACAAGTGTCCAATTTCCCTTGAAAACCATGGCTCTTTCCGATTTTTACTATTTCCTTTCAACCGAACAGGGACATAAAGATTCTGTACTCTTAAAATGTCACCTTTAAATGTACTCCATTTCTCTTCCACATCTTTCCCATAAAACAAAAAGTTCCAATTTACTCCTTTTAAATCCTTTCGCGTCTCCTCAAAGTTAGCCTTTCTCCAATCAAAAATCTCAACTCTAGGTCCAGTTCTGACCCTCTCCATAATTATATTGAAACTAATGGTATTGTGATCACTGGTCCCGAACTGTTCCCCAACGCATACCTCTGCCACCTGACCCGTCTCATTTCCTAACAGGAGGTCCAGCACCGCCCCTTCTCTAGTAGGTACTTCTATGTATTGCTGCAAAAAACTATCCTGCACACATTTTACAAACTCCAACCCATCCAGCCCATTTACAGAATGTGTTTCCCAGTCTATGTGTGGAAAATTGAAATCTCCCACAATCACTACCTTGTGCTTACTACTAATATCTGCAATCTCCTTACATATTTGCTCTTCCAATTATCGCTCCCCATTTGGCGGTCTATAATACACCCCTATAAGTGTTGCTACCCCTTTCCCATTTCTCAGTTCCACCCAAATAGCCTCCCTAGACGAGCCCTCTAATCTATCCTGCCAAAGCACTGCTGTAATATCTTCCCTGATAAGCAATGCAACACCTCCACCTCTTGCCCCTCCAATTCTATCACACCTGAAGCAACGAAATCCTGGAATATTTAGTTTCCAATCACAGCCCTCCTGCAACCATGTTTCACTGATCGCCACAACATCATACTTCCAGGTGGCAATCCAGCCTCTAAGTTCATCCACCTTTCTTACAATGCTCCTAGCATTAAAATATACACATTTAAGAAACCCACCCTCTCTTATTCTCTGTTTATTGTCTTTTTCTTCTCTCTCCCCTACATTTTGGGTCAGAGTGCTACCATTCTCTGCCTCCTGCCTCACACACTGACTGCTAGCTTTCCCAATTTGAGTCCCTCCCCCCAACCATACTAGTTTAAAGTCTCCCCAGTAGCCTTTGCAAATCTCCCCGCCAGGATATTGGTCCCCCTCGAGTTCAAGTGCAACCCGTCCTTTCTGTACAGGTCGCACCTTCCCCAAAAGAGGTCCCAATGATCCAGAAACTTGAATCCATACCCACTACACCAGTCCCTCATCCACTCATTTATCCTCCACCTCGCTCCATTCCTACTCTCACTGTCGCGTGGCACAGGCAGTAATCCTGAGATTGTTACCTTTGCAGTCCTTCTCCTTAACTCTCTACCTAACTCCCTAAATTCTTCTTTCAGGACCTCTTCTCTTTTTTTACCTATGTCGTTGGTACCTATATGTACCACAACTTCAGGCTCCTCTCCCTCCCATTTCAGGATTTCTTGGACCCGTTCAGACACATCCCTGACCCTGGCACCAGGGAGGCAAACTACCATCCGGGTCTCTTGTCTGCGTCCACCGAATCGCCTATCCGACCCCCTGACTATAGAGTCCCCTATTACAATTGCCCTCCTCTTCTTTTCCTTACCCTTCTGAGCAACAGGACCGGTCTTTATGCTAGAGGCCCGGCCGCTGTCGCTGCCCCCAGGTAGGCTGTCTCCCCCACCCTTACTCAAACATGAGTACTTATTTTCAAGGTGTACAGCCACCGGGGTACTCACCAGTCCCTGCCTCTGCCCGTTGCCCTTCCTAACTGTGACCCAGTTTTCTGTCTCCCGTGGTCTTGGAGTGACCACCTCCCTGTAACTGCTATCTATGACCTCCTCGCTCTCCCTGAGCAGACAGAGGTCATCGAGTTGCTGTTCCAGGTTCCTAACACGGTCCCTTAGGAGCCCCATCTCGACGCACCTGGCGCAGATGTGGATGTCTGGAGGGCACTCAGACTCCATGACCTCCCACATCTGACATCCAGAACAGTAAACTGCCCTGGGCCTCATTCTCCCCCTTATCCGAATACAATAAAGCCTTACCCGGGATACAAGCCAATCAGCTGCTTCCTCTAGTCCTGTAACGGCTGCTTCCTCTAGTCCGTTCGACCAATCAGAGGCTTCCACCAGCCCCCTTAATTTGAAGTGTGATCTGCGAATGGAACGTTGCAGATTTTGGCTCCTCCCTCTGTAACGGCTCCCGGGCCTCTGTTGAGACAAGCCCCGCGATGGGTTTTTTTAACTCACCACACGAAGGTCTCTCCTCCCTCTGCAACGGCTCCCGGGCCTCTGTTGAGACAAGCCCCGCGATGGGTTTTTTAACTCACCACACGGAGGTCGCTCCTCCCTCTGTAACGGCTCGCGGGCCTCTGTTGAGACAAGCCCCGCGATGGTTTTTTAAACTCACCACACGGAGGTCGCTCCTCCCTCTGTAACGGCTCCCGGGCCTCTGTTGAGACAAGCCCCGCGATGGGTTTTTTAACTCACCACACGAAGGTCGCTCCTCCCTCTGCAACGGCTCCCGGGCCTCTGCATTTTATACTCCTCATAAAATAACGATCAAACTTCGAACTGGTAAGTTCTCGTTTAATCTTACTATTTTATGTGACTCCAGAACAATAATGAGGTGAGTCTTAACTACCTCTATAGGATGATTTTCTACTTCCTAATGGAAGGTATGGACAACAAATACCAGCTATTTCACCCTCTTTCTCTCTGTTTTTCTTTCCCACCTTTCCTCCTCTCTCTTTTGTCTAGACTAGTGAACAAATAAATAAAATACAATTGCGTTTTGATATTTTAATTATTTTAATTTGTTACCAGCGTTTTATCCATATCAAATGTTATTTTTTTAATGATTTAACTGATGTTCAATAGTTGTGAATATCATGCAATATCAGGAATATTCTGGAGCATTCAAGTCTAGAATGTGGTAAAGTCTGGAGGAGCATGACAGTTTTCATTCCTATGTTTCAAGGAAGGGACATTTTCTGGCCCAATCACATGAAGAAATGACATAATGCAAGATTCTGTCTCTGTGCAGATTCGTGTTGCTTAGTTCTGAAACAATCCTTAACAGTAAGCCAACATCAGGTCAGCTGTAGAAATTGAGCGTATGTCAAAATTAAGCATAGGTAAATCACCATTAGCTCTGGCTGGGCCACTCAAGGACCTTCACAGATTTGTCATGAAGCCACTCCTGTGTTGTTTTGGCTTTGTGCTTTGGGTTGTCCTGTTGGAGGGTGAACCTCCACCCCAGTCTGAGGTCCAGAACGCTGGAGCAGATTTTCATCAAGGATCTCTCTGTACTTTGCTCCGTTCATCTTTCCCTCGATCCTGACAAGTCTCCCAGTTCCTGCCATTGAAAAACATCCCCACAGCATGATGCTGTCACCACCATGCTTCACCATTGGTAAGGTACTGGTCAGGTGATGAGCGGTGCCTTGTTTTCTCCAGACGTGACGTTTGGCATTCAGGCTAAAGAGTTCAATCTTGGTTTCATCAGAACAGAGAATCTTGTTTCTCATGCCTTTTGGCAAACTCCAAGTGGGCTGTCATGTGCCTTTTACTGAGGAGTGGCTTCCGTCTGGCCACTCTACCATAAATGCCTGATTGGTGGAGTGCTGCAGATATAGTTGTCCTTCAGGAAGGTTTTCCACAGAGGAACTCTGGACCTCTGTCAGAGTGACAATAGACAATAGGTGCAGTAGTAGGACATTCGACCCCTCGAGCCAGCACTGCCATTCAATGTGATCATGGCTGAATATCCACATTCAATACCCCATTCCTGCCTTCTCTCCATATCTCTTGACTCCACTATCTTTAAGAGCTCTGTCTAGCTCTCTCTTGAAAGCATCCAGAGAACCAGGCAGAAAATTCCACAGACTCACAACTCTCCATGTGAAAAGGATTTTCCTCATCTCCGTTCTAAATGGCTTACCCCTTATTCTTAAACTGTGGCCCCTGGTTCTTGACTCCCCCAACATCGGGAACATATTTCTTGCTTCATGAACATGTTACCTCCCTGACCAATTCCCTTCTCCCCCAATTGCTCAGTTTGGCCGGGCGGCCAGCTCTATGAGGAGTCCTGGTAGTTCCAAAGTTCTTCCATTTAAGAATGACAGAGGCCACTGGGCTCTTTGGGACCTGCAATGCTGCAGAAATTGTTTTATACCCTTCCCCCAGGTCTCAACACAATCCTGTCTCGGAGGTGTATGGACAATTCCTTCGTCTTCATGGCTTGGTTTTTGCTCTGACATGCACTGTCAACTGTGGGACCTTATATAGACAGGTGTGTGCCTTTCCTAATCATGTCCAATCAATTTAATTTATCACTGGTGGACTCCAATCAAGTGTCATAGCAAAGGGTCTGAATGTAAATGTGATATTTCAGTTATTTCTTTTTAATTACTTTGCAAACATTTCTAAACACCTGTTTCCGCTTCTTCATTCTGGGGTATTGTGTGTAGATTGATGATAAAAACATTTTTTAAATCCATTTTAGAATAAGGCTGTAATGAAACAAAATGTGGAAAAAGTGAAGGGTTCTGAAAACTTTCTGAATGCACTGTATATATGTACAATACAAGCACCACTCTTCCCGGAACTGAGAGGCAGTGATGCTCAAAACTGAATGGTTCATGGGCTTGTCCCACTTAGGCGATTTTTCAGCAGTCGCCTGAAAAACCGGGAACTGCAATGGCGACTGTCAAAGTGGAACACACACACACACACACACACACACACACACACACACACACACACACACACACACACACACACACACACACACACACACACACACACACACACACACACACACACACACACACACACATACATCACAAAGGCGAGGACCAGGGCAAGCAGGGGAACGCTGTCTTAAATTCACATGGTACAAAGCCATGGTGATACAGACACACACCACGATGAACAGGAAGGTTGGTTCTGTAATTAAGATGGCTAGCAGAGTGTATGGTAAGTCATTTAAAAGAGGGAAGAAGGGGGGAGTGGGGGGGAGAAGGAGGAGGAGGGGGGAGAAGGGGATAGAAAACTTTTAAGAAGCCAGACAACTTTTAATAAGCCAGAGATGCACAGTTATGAAGTTCGGCAGACATTTAACATTACCGGTCGGTTATATTTGGTTCTGAAAACTCCTGCTTACGTTTTTTTTCCACAAAGAGCCAATGAAAATGACCGGTCAGCAAAGGCGATTAACTAAAACTACCTACGACTACCTCGACTGCCCATAACTACATGGTGACCCCACTACAACTGAACCTACGACTACAGGATTATCGATTATCTCCATGGCGACCACTTTTTGGTTGCAGAAAATGTTTCAACATATTGAAAAATTTGCGGCGACCATACTGAGGCCACGACTAGTTCCCAGAATGTGGGAACTCCTCACGACCATGAAGGAGACTCACCAGAGACCATCAGCAAACATGTGGCGACCATGTGGCAAGCGCAGAATCTCCTGCACTCACCTAAAAAGTTGCCTAAGTGGGCCAGGCCCATTATAAACAGACTTTGAATGTCTGAAGAAAATATCAATACAGGCAAATTCCCATTCTTCCCATTCTGATGGTCCAAAAAAAAGTAGATTAAGTCTTCTTTTCTTGAACATGGGGGCTGGTTGATAACCCTACTGCCGCAGTGAGCCTCAGAATGTGTGATGTGGCAGAAATCAATGGCCTTGGCCTAGAGTGATACAGAGCTGAGAGACTACTCTTATATGCTCTGACATTTTCACCAGATTTTCATCAATATTAATGGTGTATTAGTTGAAAGAAGTAACCTAAAAGCTGTTTTACAGCTTTTTATTAGTATTAAAACAGCATTTTGTGTCACTGTTTAAAACATTCAAGCTCTTCAATGACAAGGTCACCTTGAAGAGTCATTGAAGAGCCCACCAGTGGTAACTTAAAGATAGGTTGCCAGTTTCAGTTAATTCTTCCATTGATCTCCAAAGGCAAATCAGTACAGGTACATTACTGTAGTTAAGAATAAATAATACAGTTTCAGGGTTGATCTTTTAAATAGCCCAGATTCAATGGAAAACAGAGTCAATAACTTTTGGTTCTGTCAGTAACTCAGATCAGTGGGATTGAAAATCATATTGGAGACAAATTTGAAGCATTACACTTTTGTTGACATCATTCAGGGTTGTTTTACACTGGAAAAAATTCCAATGCTAATGAAAATTCTGCCAGAAGGTTAAAGGTCAAATTTCCTGCTGAGACAAGAGGCCCAGGAATGGTTGCATTAATACTCTATTCTAGGTTAAGCCTATTTTCAATCACATTGCATCTTGTTTTTTGGGTATTGTATTTAGGAACTTCCAGGCTGCTGTCTTTTAACAAGAATGAATATTAAAAAAACAGTGAAGTGTGTAGGAAGGAACTGCAGATGCTGGTTTAAATCGAAGATAGATTAAAAAAAAAGCAAGTTTGATTCAGTAATGCAATTTTGATATTTTGTTAACATTTGGAGATGTCACGATCTACTAAATTGAATTACTATAATTACAAGAATAACTTGCATTTATAATGATATCTTTAATGTGGAAAATTGATTCTATGTTCTTTCAAAAAGACATTAGGCACAAAGGCATTAGGTAAAAGATAAGAGAGCTAACCAAAAGCTGTTGTTATGCAGGATCTCACGAAAGAAAGAACACAAAGAAGCAAAAGTGTTCAAAATAGGAGCTGTATAAAGTGGTTATCTAGGCTGCTTCCTAAGGTGAACTTTACAGAAGATGACCATGAGGGTAGCACGAGAGAAACAAAGAGTTACTGAAAGAGTTTTAAGCAGGTAAAATATTTCAATGAACTAAAGCATTACATGCTGTGATTGATTTACTTCTCAAGTACTTTCCAACATAGGGGCTGACAGGCATTCTCTTTACATTGTGATGCCAACAGAATGTACTTGTGCACCCAATTAACAACATCTGATAAAGTGAGATTATTTACATCTGTTTGCCACTATTGAAATGTGGGTGCAGGCAGAAAGCCCCAGAGCATCATTCAGACCGCCTGACATTCGATTAGTCAGCTCCTCCTCTGAAGTCGACTCAGAATTTCTGGTGGCAAAGAAGAAACATCTGCCCAAAATCAATTAACCATCATGCTCTTTGATTTAAATTACATGGGCTTTTTAAATACCATCCTACTCAGGTGTACTGACTGTATTAAAGTATTACTTCCACCACATTTTACAAAGCATTCGTGAATGTTGTGATTAAGCATACCCTTGGGCCTGAAATGACATGATTCTCAACCAAATCACTTCTGCAAGACCCGTTCCTCCAGACCGAGCCATCTGCTTTAGACTGCAGTTTCATAAATTCTGCACACACCTGGTTGTAAAATTCAGTAGAATCTTAAATCAGTGCAAATCTACCAATGCTGATTCCTGATCATTTTCCAAAAGAACATGGAAATCAGAGCATCATTCCCCTCAAGCCTGCTCTGTTATTCAGCAAGATCAAGTATGATCAGATCATTGGCCTGAACCTGACAGCCTGTTCCCATCATCTTTGACACCACTGGAATACAAAGATCTGTCTACCTCACTCACCCTTAAATATATCGGTAATATCTCCAAAGTCCAAAAAAACACCACATATCCCACCAGGTGGAAGCCATAACTTGGCCTCAAAGTTCACTTTGACCCTATTTATAGATTATTACTGATGAGTATTCTTATTTGTCATTTATTCTCAATTTATAGCAAAAATATTTGCTGTTCAATTTAGTATGCTCTATAAACAGTTTATGCAAACATAACTGATAATTAGCAAAGTACATTATTTCTATTAAGGTAAAATAACTGGCGCAATAACCTTATATGACAATGCTATTTATTGTCTTAATAATGATATTGTGGCGGCTCCCAAGGGTCGTGCCATTATACTGTCGAACCCCTCGGCACGGGAGTGGTTCAGTCCGCAGGCGGCCCTTAGCCAGAGGGTTTAAAGGCAGGGGTTTGGGTGCCATCTTTCTCTTGTTTGGTCTTCCCTACAACCGGGAGGAACATAATTAAAGGTGCCTCTCAAAACACTGGACTTCGTGCTTCCTTTTGAGACCCACGCACTACAATATCTATATTACTTAAAGTCTGTTCTTGACCGGTTTTGGCCATCTGTGCTGCGATTTCCGAGAGAACGCCGGCACCTACGGCCGTCATTTTTGGCCACCTTGCTCAGAGCCCCCCTCCGCCGTATGTGTGCCGAGGATTTTTCCCGTTGATGAAAAATGACAGAGATATTAATGATTTTACAAAATTCCCCATTCTCTCTGCTGCCCCTGCTAGCGGCAGGGGGGAGGGACTATAAAACCAGGAAGTGGTGTGCCTCAATCAGTCTCTGCAAGCTGGTGGAAGGCAGAGGGTCACGTTTCTCTGAGCTGTGAATAACACTGAACACATGTCTACTCAAATGTAAGTGTCCTTAGTGGTTCTAAAACGCTTGCAGAATAACCATATAACCATATAACAATTACAGCACGGAAACAGGCCATCTCGACCCTTCTAGTCCGTGCCGAACACGTATTCTCCCCTAGTCCCATATACCTGCGCTCAGACCATAACCCTCCATTCCTTTCCCGTCCATATAATGTGTCTATTGATACTAAAATGTTTGCAAAAAGTGTTTATTGGTTCTAAAATGTTTGCAAAACGTGTCTCTTTTGGTTCTACAATGCTTGCAGAATGTGTCTTTTTTGGTTCTAAAATGTTTTTCAGGTTCTCCCCTCCCCTTTCCTCTCCCCCCCCCTTTCCTCCCCCCCCTTTCCTTTCCTCTCCCCCCTCTCCTCTTCCTCCCCTCCTCTCGCCCCCCTCTCCTCCCCCCTCCTCTCCTCCCCCCCTCTCCTCCTCCCCCTCTCTCCTCCCCCTCCCCCCCTCTCCCCCCTCCATCCCCTCCCCCACCCTCCCTCCCTCCCTTAAACCCCCTCCCCTCCACACCCCCTACCCTCTTCCCTCCACCCTCCCCCCTACCTCCCCCTCCCTGCTGCCCACCTCTCCCCCTCACCCCCCTCTCAGCACCCCCTCTCTCTCCCCCTCACTCTCACCCTCTCTCTCGCCTCCCCTCATCCCCCACCTTTCCCCCCTTACCCACCCTCCCTCTTATCCTCCTCTCCACCCCCTCTCCCTCTTGCCCCTCTCTGTGTGTCTCTGTCTCTCTCTCTGTCTCTGCCCCTTCTCTCTCTGCCCTCACTCTCTACCCCCCCCCCCCCCCCCCTCTCTATGTGTGACTGCAAGTTGGGGGCTGTGCGTCAGTAGATAGGGTGGTTATGGGGTAAAAGGAGCATATTAATAATATTAATATAATATCAAGGGGGGTAATTAGCGTGAGTGTGGGGGGGGGGGGGGCTAGTTAGTGTGTGTGATGCTGCATGCCACCTCCCCCCCACAACCGCACGCTGAGGTAACTTGGTCTAGTAAACTTTATAACCTCGTCATTTGTTTTGGTACTTTGAATTGGACACTTTGCTACACCATTGACTCTAAGCTCAGCAACCTGTTTACAATGCATGAATCTAATTTCTGACATCTCCTCAAGTGTGTTGAATTCTCCATTTTATTAAAGTTTATCCTTACAGTTCAAAATATAACTTATTTGCTTCAAATTATATTTTTATGCATGAAAAAGGAAACCATGCATCAAGGGTTCGCAGATTTCCCCAAAGATAATCTTCAAAGTTTAGTTTTGGCATCACTGTCACGAAAGACAAGATGGTATGACCTAGGACATATAACTAGTTATTTTAGAAATAATAATTTATTGGCATTATTACAATCCAGATATGTTTATGAAGATATCCGTGAGATTTGTTATATATTTATACTTCTAGGATGGCTAAGATAATATTATGTAATCTTGTATAAGTAATTTGATAACACTTCAAACCCAAGAGCATTGAGGACTACATAAAAAGTGATAAACACTCGCATTACAGTTCAGTTCACTGCTTCCATATTTAGTGACAACGGGTGCAAATACTGCATGAATTAAGGTTCCAGTCTTCTGTATCCTAGCATTATGTTTTTGATCTATCGTTTAGTATAAAACTGATATTTATGAAAGACGTATTTTCAAGATTAGATCTGCTCCATAAGCAGTAACAGGCGTTATTCTATCCAATGTCAATGCAGCTTTTTCAACTACTTTGGATTCCCCAGATGAGTTGTAAACATATTTGCACTAAAAAACTAGTCAATAGCATTCTTGTTACCATCCATCAACTTCATACAAAGGTCACAGATGTAATAGTTGTCTATCCCATGAGAGGGAGGGAAGTGGAAAGCAAAAATGGCACCTCAGTCTTTCAGAAAAGACAGAACTTTTGATTTTATTTCAGTCTTTTGAAAGTGCTGCTTTTGGAAATATAATCAAAATGATTGAAGAAATAATTTTGCAGTACCATTACAAAGATTATCAGGCATTACATCTTGGAATCAGTGGTATTGAATTAGGATCCGTGTCATCCATTCTTTTTCTGCATAGATTACATATAAAAGTAATTTAACCTGGGTAGAATGCACTAGTGTTCATTTCTGGGTGAAATTGCTCCCATCTACAATTGGTACTACAATGCACAATTCATAATAACACACCTATAATTTTTCCAGTGCCATTCACACACCCAATGTTAACACATATCACATATGCCACACTTACCCGTATTGGCATAAATTGGAGTTTATAGGGAGCAACCTATAACCTTTGTTAAACATTGGCAAAATAATTTGTTACCTTACTTCATTTTCCGCATTTACAAGCGTCAGCGAGATGTTCTGCTGGACAGTGTAAGCCTGACTTGGTCAAACACCTTCTCCAAAGTTCATTGAGTGTGCTTAAACTGATAGAGGATGCTTTCATTAGCATTTAGTTCTTGTGATACTCATTCAATTGGTATCTCAGTGTGACGTCAGGGGCAGCACACCATTGAAGACATCAGTGGAGCAATGATTGGTTATACAGATTATCAGGAAACTTAGAGCATAAAGTAAACATGTGCTCATCTCCAGAAAAACAATTCCAACATTAAATCATATGTGGCCCCTGCTGCTATATTTACAGGCTCAGGTTTTACCAGATTGTCATCACAAAGGTATTTGAGATATTGCAGGTAGGTCTTAAGCCACATTCTTGTAACCAGACTTTTCCTTCCTTGAAAGTTGAAGTCACATTGACTCAGCTTTCTCACCACAAGTTCCTTCATGCAGCCTGAGCAGATCTTTGCCTTGTCTCACAATTTTGTTCCTCTCTGCAACAGCAGAGATATCACCCACACACAGTGATGAGTTTAACTGCTTTGATTTCCGTAACAACCAGATGGCTTCTCAGGCTTGGAATTTGCCAATATTGTTGGCATTCGGTAAGTGCAGCCAGCCATTGACTGTGCTCATGTGCCAATAAAACTTACCATTAATAACTTGAATTATTCATCAATTTTATTCCTACAACATTCAGATAATTATAGATCATTCAAATATTTTCCTTATGGTGAATGCCTGGTTTCCAGGAAGCACACATTGTGCATTGATCCTCAGGGAATCTCAACTGCCAGACATTTTCTTGCTTTGCTCAGAAATATAGATCCTGGGAAGTAATGGCTACTGCTTTGGATTCTGATGGGCCTGTCCCACTTAGGCGACTTTTTAGGCGACTACACTATGCGGTCGCCACATGCAGTGGCGGACTGGCCAGGGTGTCAGCTTGCCCGATGACAAGTGGGTCCCTGATGAAGTGGGCCCCCTATATCAAATGGGCCCCTGATGAAGTGGGCCCCCTTTGTCTCCTGGCAACCAATATTTTTAGACCAATCCGCCACTGGCCACACGGTCGGCACATGTTCGCGGGTGGTTGCCGGGGTGTCGCCTGCATGGTCTTGAGTAGTTTCCTCAGACTTGCAACAAGTCATAATGGCATTCTGACACCATGGAGCGTAGCTTGAATTCTCGTGACGTAGGTGCAGTGGTAGTGGGTCGCCAGGATTACGTAGGCTGTCGCCAGGTGACGTAGGTTGTCACCGGTGTTGACCGGTGAATTTGATTGACGCATTGAAAGTACACAGCTCCATGTGGTGCACTGCATTAAAAAGCGAATTATTTTTATATATTGTGATGAATGAAACAAACACAAACACAAGCAGTGCACTGCATTGAAAAGCAAATTATTTTAATATATTTTGATAATGAGTCAACAAAACTTGGACATGCTGGTAAAGAGCAGTGACAGAACATAAAACACTAGAAACATTCAGCTGGTCAAGCAGCATCTTAGAAGAGAAATAGAATTAATGTTTCATGGCAATGATCATTTATCAGAACTGTGTTTGAAATCATATATGCTTTAAGCTGCAGCAAATTGGGGAGATGTAAGGAGAACAAAGTTAATGCATGTGATAGGAATCAGATTAAACTGTCAGAACTTTGAAACACTGTCAGCCCACTGGAAAATCTCAGAATTGTTTTGTGTGTTGCAAGATTGTCAATATTATTAGGAAGAATTATGTACATGGCCGAATAAACATTTTGCTGATGAATGAGAACCCGTATCCTAATAGGTGCTAATGAATACAGAAATATGCATGCAATGGCCCTATGTCAAGTTAACTCAATTTTCAATGCTTAATGTTGGAGTTGGCAAAATGAATTTCTAAGACTGGGCATTTACTGTAAATTTATAGACCGATTCTTTTGCTAGTGATCTTATCTTATGTCTATGAATTTAAAGCAGAAATGTCTTGATATACTTAGAAGTTTAGGTGACAGCCATGGAGATCGAAAATAAAATTCCTATTTCAGGTGAATGATCATTTATCAGAAACGTTTATAACCTCTCATTACTGTCGTACTCACTGGAGGGTTGTTCTTTTTTCTACGAGAACCAGTCATAATCTTGGAAACTCAAAGTTCACCCTTAACATTTTCAGTTCCAAGAAGAATATCCCCAACTTTTTCAAGCCCCTCTCTGAGTTATACCTGATAATAGCATGAAAAACCTCTGCACTCTTTCTGCCTTTACATTTTTACCTGTATGCAATGCCCCATGCGTGTTTTTCAGAATATTCACCTGAGACCTCATCACTGTCTTGTAGGTTTCAGAAAAATTCGAAGAATGAGCAAAATTCACAAATTACAAAACATGATGAGGAAATATATGTGTGACTGGTTCCAGCATAAACATAGTTCATAAGGTTCATATGATAAAGCATCAAACAATTTATGATGTCAGTTGAAAGTTTCCATCTGCTATAGTTTGATAAAACACTTTCACCTCCCTGTTAACATCACTTATTCTCTGTTCAAGAAGGAACTGCAGATGCTGGAAGATCGAAGGTACACAAAAATGCTGGAGAAACTCAGCGGGTGCAGCAGCATCTATGGAGCGAAGGAAATAGGCGACGTTTCTGGCCGAAACCCTTCCTCAGACTGATCTTGCTGGAGGAGATTGGAGGATTTTTTTTATCATTATTACCTTTGTTCAGTACAAATCAAGTATGGTAAAGAATCAATATCTGAATGCATGCTGCAATCACCTTAGGTTTGGTATGTGTGTATATTTTAATATGAATTTGTTTATATTACAATTTACAGTGCCAACTCTATTTGCAACACATAATTACAAAATTGTCATATTAATACACTCCCTGTGGCTATATTATTTCACACACCGTCATTGTGAAGCTGTGTAACTCATCTAATGTGTTCAAAAGCTGAGCACCTTCATCACCCATACAGAGAAGCTAAGCAAGAAAGAATATCAGCTATAAATTTAGAATATCAAAACATAGCAAAATGCTAGTGAGGTAAATTACTTTCCTCATTTATTAGAAGGCTGAAATGACCAACAGAAAGAAAAATGCGACTGTGAACTTGAAATTATACTTTAAAAATTGACTAATAAATCTCACATAATTTTAGAAATAACACAGATTTTACTTTCAAACTATTTCAGAAATACAGTCCAGCTTTATTATTAGGAAGCCATGAACAGTAACAAAATAATTTTCTCCTCTGTTCACTGTGGTGACAGTTCTTTGGAGATCAGGGAGATCAAACGTTCACTTTGGAGATCAAATGTTCACTTTAACAAGCAGATTCGTAATTACAGTCCTTGCATTAACAAGGTCATTGCATTATCGTTGATGTTTTAAAGATTTAAGTAGAAGATTTTGGCTACTATAAAAATAACTAAAGTGCACTATATGGCCTAATACTATTTCACAGGATGTTGCACAACTAAAATGATTTTTGTTTTAAATTGTGAATCAATTTTCTAGAATTAATAATTGTTATCGATGCAATTTCCATGAAATGGCAACGATGAACTTAAATTTATAATTCACGTATTTTTAATTTGATTTGATTTGACTTGCTACTTCAAAAAATATAATTGTTCTGCTTCCATAAATTGGCAACAAAGTCAAGGAAATTCGCTTGTTTTATGAAAATCTACATAGTATTTGCAGAAAGTACTTCTCTTATTAATTTATCAGTAAATTAAAAATTAAGGATTTTTTTGATTTTTAAGTGGAATTTGACAAAAAAAATCTTAATTTGTTCAGGATAGAAAACACATTAGATCAGGAATGAATCATTTGACTGTTTGTGTCTATTCCACCAGCCAACAAGATAATTAAACCTAACTCCCATTTCATTTGCAATATTAATTTTCAAGAGGTCTATTTTGCTGCTGACCATCACCTAACATAACTGTACAATATACTATGGTGATTTTGGTATGTCTTCCAAGTTATATTTCATACTTTCTGTCTTAGTGTTTGCTTTGTTCTATGTTTTAGTATCTTATTATTCTATGTATTTTTCCATGTTGACAGGATCTTTTCCAGCGAGTGATAAAACACACACAAATTTCCCACCAACTGTGCACTGGAGAATTTTGGACCAGGAACATGAAGACAATGAAGAGGAGAGGAGAATCTAAATTGCACTCAATTGAGGTCATCCTCAATTCTCCATTTGCTTACAGCCCTTCCCATAATTTCCATCATTCATTGACCAAGAGATAATCTGCTTGGGCAAAATATAAAAACAAAAGGCATAAAAAAAGGATATTACAACCAAATGCAATCATGTCAAAATGCACAAAAAAAATGCAATCCCTTAATCCCTAACTTCGAAGAGATTTTACCAAGTCTTTTCCTTCACAGCAGATCACAATTGCCTGAAAGAGTCATTGAGTCATCGACTGACATGGCACAGAAATAGGTATTTTGGCCTATATCATCTATATCAACCATGTTACTTACCTGAGCTATTCCCGTTTACAGATAGTTATAGAAATATAGTCATACAGCATGGGAACAGACCCTTCAACCAATTTGTCCATCCCAACATAGATGCCCCATTTAAGCTAGTCCAATTGACCTGCACTTAGGACATATCCCTTTAAACTTTTCCATTCTATATAGCAGTTCAAATGTTGTTATTATACCAGCCTCAAAGTTGACCATCAGATGCCCTTTAAATCCTTCCCCTCCCACCTAAAATCAAAGTCGTCTATTTTTAGACTCCTCTGCCCTGGGGAAAAAAATGGTGGCCATTCATCCTGACTATGCTGCTCATAATTTTATATGTCTCCATAAGGTTTCTCCTCAACCTTCTATGCTCCAGGGGAAAATATCACAGCTACTCCAATCTGTACTTAAAACCCAAGCCCTCCAGTCTTGAAAGTACCTTTTCTGCTTAATTACATTTTCCCTATACCAACGTAATCAGAATGGCACATAATACTCAGACCCCAAGTCACCAGCATTGTGTACAGTTGTAACATAACATCCCTCCTCTTGTACTCAATTCCCTGACTGAATAAGGCAAACATGCCAAATTATCTCTTTACCGCCCTGTCTACCTGTGTTGCCACTTTCAGCGAACTATGTACTTGTATCCATAGGTTTCTCTGTGTCACAACACTCACCAGAGTCCTGCTATTTACTATGTGAGTCCTGCGTTGCTTTAACTTATGAATACGCAACACTTCACATTTGTCTGAGTAAAATTCTATCAACCATTCCTTTGCCCACATTCCCTGTTGATATAGCTCCTGTTGCAATCTTAGATAACCTTATTCATTGATCACTCTACCACCAATGTTGGTGTCATTTGCAAACTTACCACTCATGCCAATTATATTCTCATGCAAATCATTAATATAAGATGACAAACAACAACTGACCCAGCCCCAATCCCTGTTGCACACTGTGCGTCATGAGCCTCCAGTCTCAGTACCAACCCTCCAATACCACTCAGTAACTCCTACCACCAAGCCAATTTTGGATCCAATTGGCTATCTTACACTGGATTTCATATGATCTAATCCTCCAGAGGAACCTACCATGAGGGTCCTTTTTTATGGACTTGCTAAAGACTATGCAGACACCATCTACCGCCCTGCCTTCATCAAACCTCGCCGAGAACATGCAATAGATGGCTGGTATATTCCCAAGGTATATATCATCCTGAATTGGAAATATATCGTCAGTTCTTTATCATGACTGTGTAAAAATCCTGAACTCCTTACCTGGAAGCACCAAGAGTATTTTGGTCATATAGAGTCATAGAGTCATACAGTGTGGAAACAGGCCCTTCAGCCCAACCTACTTACACCGACCAACATGTTCCATCTGCACTAGTTCCACCTGCATACATTTGACCCATATCACTCCAAATCTGTCCTATCCATATACCTGTCTAATTGATTCTTAATAGTCCATGCTTCAACTATGTCCTCTGGCAGCTCGTTTCATACACCCACCACCCTTTGTGTGAAAATTTACTCCTCAGATTCCTACTAAATCTTTCCCCCCTTCACCTTAAACCTATGTCCTCTGGTTCTCGATTCTCCTAATCTGGGCAAGAAACTCTATGCGTCTAAATGAACCACAATGGTTTTTAAAAAGGAGCTCACAACAACATTCTCGTGCTGCTATTGTAGTAATTTATGTCTGTCTTTCAAAACTAAAGCTGGGTTTGGGAGATAACCTCAAAGACCAATGAACCAGAGAGCTTAGCTTATGAATATCCCTTTTGGTTATGGGTAGCTGCATTCCAAACTGATTAGCTGACAGGTAATATCTATTGAGTTAGCAACGTGTTAGGGGTGGGAGGCTACCATATCAGGGACTGCATCCCTTATTTTCCCTTTCCTCTCCTTACTGCAGTTGCACCTTTCTTCTGTTAGACACATCTATTATATACATCTATTAGATACATGTACAAGAATTGCAACTTTGCAAGACAATAGCACTTGTGCAGCAAGTCAGACACCAAATGTGATTTGAAGCTGCAGCATTGAAATATAATTTTTATCTTCACTATGTCCGCCATGCTGATTTCCATCTGCTGCCCTTTTGCAGTCAGGTAGCACTCACAGAATGAAGCATCCAATCACTTTCAATCACAGCAGCCCGATCACAACCCAGAACCCAATCAGACTGTTCCATAGCACTCTAATCTGTTGTTTCATTCTTCTGTTGGGTTTTTCATCCTCACTTATGATTTTTCCCAATCATCTTGATTTTTTCCTCATTACTAAGGAAAGCACCATGCTTCTGCAAACAGCTGTCACCAGTCACATTCTACTGCTTATAAATAGAAAACTATCTAAATGGTTTCTTACACTTCTTATATTTTCTTACCACTTACAAAGAGGTTCTTAGGCCGTCTCTCTGCCACTCTCTCAGAGTACTCCCATTAGTCAATTCGACCACTTATTTCTGTATATTTCTCATCAACTTCCTCAAAATCTCCTGCTACCCTTCCACCATAGAGTCATAGTGATACAGTGTGGAAACTGGGCCTTCAGCCCAACTTGCCCTTACTGGCCAACATATCCCAGCTACACTAGTCCCACCTGGCTGTGTTTGGTCCATATCCCTCAAAACCTGTCCTATCCTTGTACATGTTTAACTGTTTCATAAATGTAGTGATAATCCCTACCTCAACTACCTCCTCTGGCAGCTTGTTCCATACCCCAATCATGCTTTGTGTGAAAAAGTTACCCCTTAGATTCCTATTAAATCTTTTCCCCTTCACTTTAAACCTATTTCCTCTGTTCCTTGATTCACCTACTTTGGGCAAGAGACTCTGTGCATGTACCCAATTTATTCCTCTCATTATTTTATACACCTCTATATGATCACCCCTCATCCTCCTGCACTCCAAGAAATAGAGTCCCAGCCTACTGAACCTCGGGCTCCAGCTCAGACTCTCTAGTCCTGGCAACATCCTCGTAAATCCTCTCTGTACCCTTTCCAGCTTGACAACATCTTTCCTATAACATGGTGCCCAGATCTGAACACAATACTCTCAATGCGGCCTCACCAACATCTTATACAACTGCAACATGACATCCCAACCTCAATACTCAATTCTTTGATTGATGAAGGCCAATGTGCTAAATGCCTTTTTGACCACCCTATCTACCGTTGGCTCCACCTTCAAGGAACCATGCACGTGCACTCCAAGATCCCTCTGTTCTACAACACTTCCCAGAGCCATATCTTTCACAGTGTAGGTACTGCCCATGTTAGGCTTCTCAAAATGCAACAGCTCGCATTTCTCTGTTTTGCTGGTCAACATCTACAGCTCTTTGGTCACATCTTCAAAAAACTCAATCAGATTTGTGAGACAAGACTACCCACGTACAAAACCGTGCTGACTATCCCTAATCATCCCTTGCCATCTAAATGCATGTATATTCTATCCCTCAGAATGATCTCCAGTAATTTTCCACCTACAGATGTTAAGCTCACTCTCCTATAGTTCCCAACATTTATCCTGCAGCCCTTCTTGAATAGAGGCACAACATTTGCCACCCTCCAGTCTTCCGGCATCTCTCCTGTATTTAAGGATGATTTGTAAATTTTCCCATAATGTCCACAGATATATCTGACCCGGTCCTGGATATTTGTCAACCGTCATACATGATAGTACCATTAGCACATCTTCGACTGACTGCTCTCTAGATACTTCCATTGACTGCCCCAATTTCTTCCATCTCCTGTCTTTCTCCCCAGTAAATACAGAGGAGAAATAATCATTGTGCCCTTGCCCATCTCCTGAGGCTCAGCACAGAGGTGACCTTTGATTCCTGAGGGGTCCCACTCTCTCTCTAGTTAACCTTTTTCCCCTATTTATAAATATTTATAAATATGTATTTATAACATCTCTTGGGATTGTCCTTAATGCTATCTCCCAGAGCTATCTCCTGGCCCCTTTTTGCCCTTCTATTTCCTCTTTTAGTTTGCTCCTTAGTTTCCAAAATTGCTCCAAGGATGCGCTTGATCTTGTAAGGGTTTGGGTTCTTGGGATATGGCAAGTGGGTGTCTGTGAGAATGGATTGATGACTTCACTTTGCAAGCTGCTGGACCTGGCTCCACTAAGTCGGGAACTTTGAAGAAGCTGAAGGAAGCTTCTGCACCTGTGACCCACTGGTTGCCACGAAGTCTGGGCTTTTGCAGGAGCTCCAGAATACTGACGCTTAATGCATGCTTGTGATTGGTCCAGAAGGGTGGTCTGCACCTGGAAGTTTCTTATTAACCTAAAAATGTTTCTACTTTGTTTCTGTGTCTCCCCACTGTCACCCGTGCTTGGTTGCCTTCAATGGTATGTTTCTCTATGTACTAAGATGTTTCTACTTTGTTGCTATGTATGAAGATGTTTGCAGGTACTGTTATATGATTGGGCGAAGGAGTTGTTACTCCATATATCTTCTCTCCAGTATTGGTGATTGGGTTTGTAGGGGTTGCCATCCCCCTGTATTTCACAGTGTTAGTAATAAGGTATAAATGAGTGATCTTTCAGTTTGTGTGTTGTCTCTCTTTCTGAGCTGTCTACACGAGACTGTCACAGGCTTCAGTGAGTGGAGCAGCAGTTGACCCACCAGTGTTGAATAAAAGTGTTTGGATTCCAGTGTTTTACTGATCCAGACTCGGGGAAGAAGAACCGGAATTAACATTTGGGGGGCTGGTCTGGGATCTCTATGGATCCCAGATGTGGATCTCTATGGATCCCAGACTCAACACGAGTCTGCGGCCACGGAACTGAGTCGTCTCGGATCGCGGGAGGAGAAATTGGCGCACGGGTGTGAGTATTTTTTGCTGCATCGCCTACTCCCCTATGCTTCCCCTACCCCGCTAATCCATCGATGAATTTGTCATACGCTGACTTGTGCATGGAATTCCCGACGTGTTCAATCAAGGTTAGTCTGGCAAGCACTGATAGTAGGACGAGTAGAATTGGTATTGGGTCAGTAGCACAGGATTACTGAGGGTCAGTAGAATTACTGAGGGTCGGTATAATAACTTACTGAGGATTGTTCAGCAGCTGTCTGAAGGATGGGACCATTGAGTTGGTTACTGAGAGGTCGGTATAAGCTAGTTCGGTATTCCAAAAAACGCAAGGAATCATGGGATTTGTCATAGGTCGAACACAAAGTAAAAAATTGAACGAAGCGCTGTAGATTCAGTGAGTATAGTTTGGGTCTTTTTATCAGTGGGAGACAGGGCGAGGGGGAGAAGGGGCAGGGGAACGGGATAAGACTGGACCGGCTCTCATCCACAGCCAGGATCGAACCTGTGACCCCGGCGCCGCAAGCACACCACCGGCTTCTGCCCTTACGGTACCCGCTGCCACTTCATCCACAACCCTGAGGAGGAGCAAGGGCCCTGGCCTCACCTGCGCCAGAGCGCCTGCCTGTGCTCAGCCTCCTCCGGCACGGCGCTAGACTGGGCCGTGCTGCGGTCTTCAACCCCAACCTAGAGTTGGAGCTGGCATGGACTCTGGGCTTGGGGTTAGGCTAGGGAGGGGTAGAAGGTTGCTGCTGCCTGCGGGGTGGAGGTAGAGGGCTGCCAGCCTACCCAGCAGGACAGGCAAAGCCGAGCTGTAGCCAGCGGCTGCAAGTCCAGGGCCGCCCCGCCAGCCCAGGACCACCCCGGACACCTCTGGACAGGGACGGGACACCAGGGAGGGGACAGGCATGGCCCAGCAACAACTCAAGAGCACCCTTGGCGATGGAGAGTCGACCCCGACCCCAGACGAAACGCAAGCCTGCACACAATGCGGCACCACCGTTGCTGAGACTTTACAGCTGGTGACCTATGACCTGGGCATGCGCAGTCGGAATACCAAACTCGCTTATTGGGGTAAGATTGGCAACTTACCTTAAAGGAAAATACAGGGGAGGTCAGTACTAAGCAGGTCAGTACTGAAGGTCAGAACTAATGTAAAATAGTAAGATTAAACGAGAACTTACCAGTTTGAAGTTTGATCTGTATTTTATGAGGAGTTACGATGAGGGATTACGTGAAGAACCCGCTCAGCGCGCATGCGCGGCATACTTCCAAGCAGCGGTGTGGAATCACAGATAGACACAGTTATTGAAGTAAACATAGTAAAGAAAAGGAGACATCAGTTTATCAGTTTGACCCATATTATGAGGGTGGGAGCGGAGGGCACGTAATCCCTCATCGTAACTCCTCATAAAATACAGATCAAACTTCAAACTGGTAAGTTCTCGTTTAATCTTACTATTTTACTTCGGAGTCACGTGAGTGACTACGTGAAGACTTCAAAGCTCTGTGATTTCAAACCGTGTAACAGTTTTATTTCACTCACTGCCGAAGTTCTTGAGGGAGGAAGTGTTATCGTAATCAACCAATGAATCTGTTTGTAGAAAAACACAATGGTATTTTTTAACAATAACAACAAAGAAATTAAATTGCTCCACTGGGCTTAAATTAAATATTTGCAGTCCGTAAATCTTTACTGCAAATAAAGCAGGTTTTGCCAACGGCTTATTATAAAATTTCTGAACGGTCTTTCCCCCCACCATCCTGCTGTAGCCAGGATGTGGTCTATAGGCATGTCCATTCTTTTAGCCGTCGACGTGGATGCTGCCCTGGTGGAATAAAATTTGTACATGTTAGTGTTTATCCCAGCAGTTTTTAGCACCTGCTTGAGCCACTCGCAATGGTTTGGCTCGTCACCCGACCATAAGGTTTTTTATGACTGACCCACAAGGCTTTTCATCTCCCTCGAATATTTTGGTTGTGTCTATGTAGGATAGTAGTTGGGTCATGGCACATAACCGTGGTTCTGGTGGGTAAGCCCGGAATTCCACGACTGGATTAGGTGTTCCTGGTCTGCTCTGTTTGATCTGTCGCTGGATAACGACAGATCTGGTCTGGAGCTGTGATCATGTTGTCCAGTCGCAATAGGTGTAGTGACTGGACCCTCTGTGCAGATACAAGTGCCATCAACATAAGTGTTTTGAGCATAGATTGTTCCAGGTTAAGGGGTCTGGCTGGTGGCCATCCCCTGAGGTATGTCACGACCACACTGACATCCCATGTATGGGTGTACCTTGGTCTAGGGGGTTAGAGTTGTAAATACCCTTCATTAGTTTGACCACCAGCGGGTGGGACCCCATGGCCTGTTGTCCTGGAGCTGGTTTTAAATAGACAGGCATGGCACTTCTAGCCGTGTTGATGGCTCTGTAGCTGAGTCCTTCATCGTGGTGAAGGTTCGCCAGGAATTCCAGTACGTTGGTAACTGTAGCGGTTGAGTAGGTGGTCCCTTTATCCAAGCAGTACTTCTCCCATTTCTTGATGCTGGACAAGTGCTGTTTTTTAGTGGATGTTCGAAGGGATGCTGACATGGTGTCGATGGTTTGTTCTGATAATCCCAGTCCCAGAAGTGGTTTGTGCAGAATCTGCAACCCAGGAGTTTGATTTTCATGGCACGGGTGGCTTGTGCCCGACACTGGGTGTTAATAACTCTGGGTCACTGGGGATACCATCGGAGTTTCAACAACCATGTCATGGAGTTTTGGGAACCATGGCTGTGTAGGCCAGTCGGGTACTATCAAAATACCTGAAGCAGAGTCCATTTGTATTGTGCGTAGTCCCCAACTGATGAGGCAGAAGGGAGGAAATGCATAGAAGAAGAATTTCCCCAATCCAGCGCGAACGCATCTACCGCTGCTGCCTCAGGGTCTGGTTCCCAAGCGACATACATAGGTACCTGGTGATTTAGCCTTGATGCAAATAAATCGATATCTGGCGTGCCATATTGCATGATAACTTTTGCAAATTATTTGGGGTTTAACATCCATTGTCATTAAATTTACGTGACCTGGTGTCTGCCACTGTATTTAGCTTACCTGGCAGGTAAGTTACTGATAGCCAAATATGTCTTTCGACACACCATTGCCAAATTGTGTTGACCAACTTGTCGCATGATACCGATTTTATGCCGCCCATATGGTTAATGTAGGCTACCACCATAGTATTATCTATTTGTAACCGTACATGCAAGTGATGCATATTTGTGCATATGCTTTTAAACCATAAAAGTCACCCAACATCTGTAGATAATTAATGCCCAGTGTAAGTGGTAACGATGATTCTGGGTTAGTCCATCTACTACTTGTTAGTGATGATAATAGGTTGAAATTATGCCAAACATTTTTTGCCCACCACTGTAGTTATGATATTGCTTCAGTGGGTGACTTCATGACACGATCATAATGACCTGTATGTCGTTTTGGTGCCTGTACCTTTGCTCTTTGTAAGTCTTGACAGTGCAAAGGTCTGAATTGTGTAGCCGGAAATGCTGCTACCATATTCCCAATTACTCTGTTACTTGTCGAATAGTTGGGAGTACGTGGACCATTAAATTGTTGCATGATTGTGCCAATTCAACTGTTTTGTCTCTTGGCAAAGTTACAGTCACGTAGACTGAATTAATTGTGAAGCCCAAGTAGTCCATGATTGTGGATGGCTTCAACTTACATTTATATGGATGTAAGACAATCCCAGGGTTTCGAATAACTGTTTGGTAGCTGATACAGCTAACATAGTCAATTTCATGGTCTTGCCTATTTTCCCATTGGGTAACACTTTAAATTGCCATAGCTGCCCCATCCAGGTAAATTTCAGGTATCTGCGATGATCCTTGTGAATGGTACTAAAATAGTAAACATCTTTAAGATCAATGCTTGCCATGAAGTATCCTTTGGAAATTAGTTGTTTGGCAGTAACAACCGTTTCCATTTTGAAATGTATATACTTAACAACCATATTTAGTGAAGTTAAGTCAATGATGATGCGACATCCACCATCTTTTTGGGTTTAGTGACGAATGTTTGATACAAATTCCAAGGGCTCATGTTTCCCATGATACCCTTTGTAATTAGTCTCACCAGTACAGCTTGTCCCTCTCGTTTCTTTAACGGAGAGGGAAAATACCCTCTGGGGTAAATGTTGAACTGGTGGCAATTTTTCTAGTATGATTTGTATTTTGTATCCACTAAAGCCATTGAGTATATACTGATCACTTGTGATAGACTCCCGTGCTTCTTAAAACAGTTGTAATCTCCCCCCTGTTAGTATTAAGCCCCTATTTTCTATACGTTGGTAGGAACCAGACCCACCTACCTCCATGGTTATGGGTATTCTTCTGTTACCTGCCGGTCCAACGAGTCTTGCACGTTGTCTGACGTGGTGGTGGTGTTGGGGGGTGGCGCATTTTCCATGAGGCCTGCTCTGGGCCTTGGCCTGAAAGGCTTACGGGATTGGCATGCAGGCCCCGAGCTTTCACCAGTACCATGAGGTGGACCCTCCTGGTGGACGCGTTAGAGGTACTGCTGACTGGTTTACGTGTGGTGCTCATTCCAGACCCTGCCCTCTTGCGCCGATATTTTGGACACTTCGTCCAGTTTTTGTGAGGTCGGCGTTCTTTGAGGGCAGGTTTTGTAACTTCCTGAGAAGTTGCGGAGCACTGCGAACAGTAGGTCAGGTGTTTTGCCAAACTACCGTGACCCTCTGGAAAGAGCATGCGAAAATGATAGCCGACGTCAGGGATATCAAATTCATTTTTTGATATTTTGGCTTTTTTAAAGCGATGCTCAATGTACCCTCCAATAATGGTGGCCACTTTGAGTAAATGCAATTTAGGGGAAGCGTGATGAAATCCAACGCCTCATGACTACCTGTCTTGGAGATTTTTGAAAAGAACAGGTAGTAAGCTGGCCATCAGTTGAGACTGAAAAGCCATCTCGCTAGTGGTGGAGCCACATAGCGGCCACACCCAGCAGCTCTTCCTGATCCTGTACCTCAAGCATACTCCCGATGTTGTTCAGCCAGTGACCCCTCTTCATGACCAGCCCAGCCACTGGTCACCCCAAAGCTAACCACACTAAGGAGGAAGCGATGGGCAGTGCCTAGGCACTGTGGAGGGTATGCCTGAACCCTCCAGCGAGACTGCCCCTCACGTAGCATGTCTCGCAGGAGCTCCTGCTCCAGGAGCCGCTCCAGCGGCTCAGGCGGCTGTCTCTCTCCCATGCGGGTGGAGAGACGTCCCCTCCGACAAGTCGGAAGCCACCGGCCGGATGCCTCTTCGGATGGCTAAACATCCAGCCCGCAGCTCAGGCACTAGCGGGACTGGGCTCGGCGCGGTGATGGGGATAGCGTTGCGCCCGGTAATTGTTCCTACCGCCTGTTACTGCCCCCCCTGCAATGGAACGCTCCTCCGCTGGAGTCGAGCGGGGGACAGGTTCTTGTAGAGCTTTTGTGCCTTGTAGAAGCGAGAGCGCCCCTCAAGCAGCGCGTCTCGCAGGCACCTGCTCCGAGAGCCGCTCCAGCGGCTCAGGCGGCTCTCTCTCCCCTCGTGCGGGTGGAGAGACGTCCCGTCCGAAATCGGGAACACCTGCCGGATGCCTCTTCGGGTGGCTATGCATCCAGCCCGCTGCTCAGGTACTAGCGGGCTGGGCTCGGCACGGTGTCGGGGAATAGCGGAACACAGGGTAAACGCTCCTACCGCCTGTTGCTGCCCCCCTCCCCGACGGAAAAACGTTCCTCCTTGAACGGGGGACAGTTTTGTTCCAGAGCCTTTTTCTCTGCCTGTTAAACAGAAGCAGAAAAAGGCTCCCCTGTAATAGAAACCCGACCTCAGGGTACTCACCTGACGGTCCGTTTCATTCTGTAGCGGGAGCGCCTAACTCCCGTTGCAGCCGCTGTTGCACTGCTGGCGTTAATGCCGCGCATGCGCGCTGAGCGGGTTCTTCACGTAGTCACTCACGTGACTCTGAAGTAAAATTGGCATCTTACTTCTCGGACAAAGGTTGTTGCCCTTGAGGGGGGGGGGTTGCTTGCTCTCGGAGGCAAGGAGTTGGTCGCACACCGCCTGTTCTCAAGGGCTGATGCCAGGCTTTTTAGTACCTGATTATGCCGCCACGTGTATCTCCCTTGCGTGAGGCTGGTCTTGCAGCCTACCATGATGTGTTTGAGGGTCGCTGGAGTTGGGCAGAGGGCACAGGTTGGATCCTCGCCGTACCACTGATGGAGGTTCTTTGGTGATGGAAGCACGTCATAAGTCGCTCTGATGATGAAGCTGATCTTGCTTGCTTCCATTTCCCATAGTTCTTTCCAGCTGATCTTCCTCCGCTCCACACCTTCCCACTGCATCCATTGCCCCTGTTTGGCAAGAGAGACCGCCTTTGCACTTCTTGCGGCCTCCTCTTGTCGCCAAACCTCCTCGACCACCAATGTCCTCCGCTCTGATGTTGTGGCCTTTCGCCAAGTTGGTTTACTTGTCGTAAGGCCAAAGCCTCCTCTTCCCTGCTGGACTTGCCCCATGATGTATTTGTGCCTCAGGGCTGATGAAGCTTGCTGTACTGCATCAGATGGTGTCCACTTACGGCCAGTTACTAGGGGCGGCGCAACAGCACTGATGGTCTTGTCTCTAGAGTCCCTCAGTGTCATCTGGACTCTTACTTTAGAACACTTGTATTCCTCTGTTAGACTAGTGAGAGGCAGTTCCAGGACCCCTTTGCCAGATAGGCCGATGTTAGCCAAAGTAAAATGTGTAATAACGTTGATACGATGAGTCTGTGATATTTTAAAATTGTACGATTCCAATATAACCATATAACCATATAACAATTACAGCATGGAAACAGGCCATCGCGACCCTTCTAGTCTGTGCCGAACACGTATTCTCCCCTAGTCCCATATACCTGCATTCAGACCATAACCCTCCATTCCTTTCCCGTCCATATAACTATCCAATTTATTTTTAAATGATAAAAACGAACCTGCCTCCACCACCTTCACTGGAAGCTCATTCCACACAGCCACCACTCTCTGAGTAAAGAAGTTCCCCCTCATGTTACTGAGGAAGGACATTATTGCCATAGAGGGAGTGCAGAGAAGGTTCACCAGACTGATTCCTGGGATGTCAGGACTGTCTTATGAAGAAAGACTGGATAGACTTGGTTTATACTCTCTAGAATTTAGGAGATTGAGAGGGGATCTTATAGAAACTTACAAAATTCTTAAGGGGTTGGACAGGCTAGATGCAGGAAGATTGTTCCCGATGTTGGGGAAGTCCAGGACAAGGGGTCACAGCTTAAGGATAAGGGGGAAATCCTTTAAAACCGAGATGAGAAAAACTTTTTTCACACAGAGAGTGGTGAATCTCTGGAACTCTTTGCTACAGAGGGTAGTTGAGGCCAGTTCATTGGCTATATTTAAGAGGGAGTTAGATGTGGCCCTTGTGGCTAAGGGGATCAGAGGGTATGGAGAGAAGGCAGGTACGGGATACTGAGTTGGATGATCAGCCATGATCATATTGAATGGCGGTGCAGGCTCGAAGGGCCGAATGGCCTACTCCTGCACCTAATTTCTATGTTTCTATGTTTCTATGTTACCCCTAAACTTCTGTCCCTTAATTCTCAAGTCATGTCCCCTTGTTTGAACCTTCCCTACTCTCAGTGGGAAAAGCTTATCCACGTCAACTCTGTCTATCCCTCTCATCATTTTAAAGACCTCTATCGTCCCCCCTTAACCTTCTGCGCTCCAAAGAATAAAGCCCTAACTTGTTCAACCTTTCTCTGTAACTTAGTTGCTGAAACCCAGGCAACATTCTAGTAAATCTCCTCTGTACTCTCTCTATTTTGTTGACATCCTTCCTATAAGTAGGCGACCAAAATTGTACACCATACTCCAGAATTGGCCTCACCAATGCCTTGTACAATTTTAACATACATCCCAACTTCTATACTCAATGCTCTGATTTATAAAGGCCAGCACACCAAAAGCTTTCTTTACCACCCTATCTACATGAGATTCCACTTTCAGGGAACTGTGCACAGTTATTCCCAGATCCCTCTGTTCACCTGCATTCTTCAATTCCCTACCATTTACCATGTACGTCCTATTTTGATTTGTCCTGCCAAGATGTAGCACCTCACACTTATCAGCATTAAACTCCATCTGCCATCTTTCAGACCACTCTTCCAACTGGCATAAATCTCTCTGTAGACTTTGAAAATCTACTTCATTATCCACAACCCCACCTATCTTAGTATCATCTGCATACTTACTAATCCAATTTACCACACCATCATCCAGATCATTAATGTACATGACAAACAACAGTGGACCCAACACAGATACCTGTGGCACCCCACTAGTCACTGGCCTCCAACCTGACAAACAACCATCCACCATTACTCTCTGGCATCTCCCATTCAGCCACTGTTGAATCCATCTTGCTACTCCACCATTAATACCCAACAATTGAACCTTCTTAACCAACCTTCCATGAGGAACCTTGTCAAAGGCCTTACTGAAGTCCATATATACAACATCCACTGCTTTACCCTCATCAATTTCCCGAGTAACCTCTTCAAAAAATTCAAGAAGATTAGTCAAACATGACCTTCCAGGCACAAATCCATGTTGACTGTTCCTAATCAGACCCTGTTTATCCAGATGCTTATATATATTATCTCTAAGTATCCTTTCCATTAATTTGCCCACCACTGACGTCAAACTAACTGGTCTATAATTGCTAGATTTACTCTTAGACCCCTTTTTAAATAATGGAACAACATGCGCAGTACGCCAATCCTCCGGCACTATTCCCGTTTCTAATGACATTTGAAATATTTCTGATATTCATCTGCTCACTAAATTTGAAGTGTTCATATTGAATGCTTTTGCTTATGCTTGTACAAAAACTGTAATTTATTCTTGTACTGTAATTATAAAATACTCTTGTATTATAGCTGTGTAATTTACTCTTTAACTGTAACTCTGGTACTGTAATTGTATGCTCATATATTATATTCTAGTTTGCTTTTGCATTATAGTTGTTAGTTTGTATATGTTCTTGGTTAAGTGTGATTTTGTTCTGGTATTATAGTTGTATAAGCTATTGGTTAAATTTGTGTGATTAAGTTCGGGTGATTTTGTTACTGTAATACCGCTTTGAGACATAGTGTGTTTACCGCTTTAATTTCAGTTTTAAGAAGCTTTGAGAACTGTGTGTGAATGGCGTGGGGCCTCGTCTGACTGGAGATAAGAGTGTGTGAAGTACTTGCTGCATTGTGTTGGTGTGTGGATCGATCTTTTGTTTGATTGTTGGCAGAAATGGGTAATCATGTAGATACTGCTACTGACACTGAGAGCCCATTGCAGATTTAGTGTGTTAAATATCCAGAAGAGATGGAACGATTAAAGCATTTGTCTGGAACCTTGAATGAGGAGTTAGGGTGTGACTTATGGACCGAAGGAGTGATTGGAACTGTAGATTGGTTATTTCCAACTAACCAATTCTAGTGCTTGTTAGTAGTTGCTCCGCCTAATACAATACAATACAATGAACTTTATTTTTCCGTTAGGAACTTTGGTTTCTGCAGCCATACAATAAAAAGAACCAATTTTACAAGACACACAACTAACTCAATTCACACAAACATCCATCACAGTGAATCTCCTCCTCACTGTGATGGAAGGCAAAGTCTTGTCTCTCCCTTGCACTCCATCCTCTACCGATGTTAAAGACCCCGGTGCATTTATGGCAAGTCCTGCGGCCGTTAAGGTCGCGCCGGCGATGAAAGTCCCTGCTCCGAGTCTTAATGTTGGAGCCCCCGGCGGGTGATAGCATGTCCCGCGGCCATTAAAGCCGCTCCGGGTGATGTCAGGCCCCGCTCCGGGTCATTTTCAGCCCCGCAACTTGGGTGGAAGAAGCTGCCGCCGCGGGAGCTCCGTCAAGCGGTCTCCCACCAGGGACCCACGAGCTCCCGATGTCAGCACCCACAGGCCTGCAGCTGGAGCCTCCGAAGCTCCGAAGCCCGGTCGCAGCCGCACGCCTCCACAGCTCCCCACGCTCCGAGGCTGGCCAGCCCCACGATGGCAAGTCCGCAGGCTCCGCGACTGGAGCCCCCAGGTCATTCCGTCAGGAGGCCACTCCACAGTGCTAGGCCCCAACGACAACGGAGACCTGGCAGGGAAAAGGCGGGTCTCCCGTGCAGGGAAGAGCTTAAAAGTTCCCCGCCCCCCACATATACACAGTTAAAAATATATAAAAACCACTACACATTAAACGAGACAAAAATTTGCAGGGGCCGCTGCCGCGAAGCGCCGCCAACCAAATATGCGATTCATATTACCAAGAGCGTGCTTACGTAAGTCAGTCTGAGTAGCTGCTAGTTACTGTAATGTCCTGCAGACCGATGCTTTAAGTGGACTTTAATAAACATGTGTTGCATCTTGATGAGTGTTGACTCGGCTCAGTACAGGAACCATGGAGGGTGTGAAGTATATTGAAAAGATAATTTGGAAATACAGTCAAAATGATCATGCTAAAAGGCTTATTTGTCTCTGGAGTGAGCATTATCAAGAATTGAAGGATCAAAGAGAAGCTAAGTTGTTGGCAGAATGGCAGAAAATGGGTTTGAAACTAGGAATAGATGTTACAGAAGAAGGAATTATCAAACCTATGGATAAAATTGAAAATGGAATATACTTACGCTTCTGGAGAATACAATGAACGGGAGTCCAAGCAGACCCCAGATGGGTTAAAAGTGAAAAAGGATTGCATGACCCAATGGTTGGCTTTGGCTTAGATCAGGGAGACAATGAGTACTTAGTAGATTGGGAAAGTGTCTGTATCAAGAACCGTTTACAACCCCCACCTTATGCACCTCCTGCATATATTAATCCTAGAGCACCAGCTGCGTCCCCTGCAAAAGCTTCAACTCAGAGTTCCCTGACCCCAACAGCCTCGACATTGGCAGACAACCCAGTTGTGCTCAGTACGAGGAGCACAACTACCACTAGTTCAGGAACCCCCTAAAACCAGAATGGAAAAGTGCAGAGAGAACGGAACTAGTCCTTTGTAAATGATTGCCTTCCACCAAACACCGAGAACGAAGAATCAGAGAATGATTTAGCCACCTGTGACACTGAGGCTGAGCCCGAGGACAGGGTAGACAACAGAGTTGATCGACGACCCGCTCACCACCAATCCCCAATTAGAGAATGCCTAACCCAACGTTTAATCCAGTAATTGGTGTAGGTGCTGGAAACACTCAAACGATAAATGTATATTCCCCGTAGAAGCCGAATGAAATGATGGCCATACCGAGCCGGATGCCTGATAGGAAAAAGTCACCCGCCTCATTTACAGATTACCTCTGAACTACCATAAGAGTATACCATGCAGATTCTAGAGATTTGTGGGCTTCTAATCCCAGAAGAACATGCAAGATATTTGGTGAACCTGGGATCCCCGACTCATGATGCACTAGCTAACCTGCTTGCCCAGAGCACAGTACGAGAGAATGCAATCCTAGCTGCCCTTGCTATCACTCTGCAGAAGCCAGTTGATTTTTCTAAAATTTTGGACATCAGACCCCGGAGAGGAGAGGGGGCAGACGGATTTCTAAAAAGATTTTCTGAAATATACATGTCAATCGGGAGACACTAATTATCAAAATTCACCCCATTATTGTGCTATTTTGATGAACTGCCTGCCAGCCGCTGTTGCAGAGGCTATAAAAACTATAACGGAGTATGTGGTAAAGAAGGAAGGACTGAGGGTCAACCCCAGGGGAACCCCAGTACTGTGTGTCAGGATGGGTGGAGAGACAGGGACATGGGTATACAGGTTACCCCAGCGGACCATGTGCCCCCACTTACAGCCAACCCTATGTTCCCCCAAAGCTGCATTTTAGAGTAAGCAGAACAGTAGGGTGAGACAGCTGTGGACAGTGGAGGTCATTGGAACAGGGAGTGCCTGTCGTGAAGACAAAGAAGAGGGGGCTATCAGCAAGCGCAAAGGGGAGGATGACAACGGAATCAAGGACAGGGGAGGCAAACAAACCTCTCCCAGAATAATCCGTTTTCCCAGAACTGACTGGCAAATTTGGTGATGAACGGGTGCAATACTGATGAGGAACCTGTTTTATCATTGCAAGTAGAGGGAAGAAGATGTACCTTTTTGGTAGATACAAGGGCATCCATGTCATCTATTCAGCCCATTTACAATCTCCCTAAATCTAACATGACCCAGAGCCTGTCCGGATTCCAAGGACAAGTATGTCAATACCCCATCTTTATGCCAGATGAAGTAACATACTACAGGAACAAGAACTGCCTAATAATTGTACTGTTCTGTTTTATCAGCCACCAAGGTATAGAGTAAGCAGAACAGTAGGGTTGGACGCTTGCTTTAACTGTGGACAGTTAGGGTTATACATGCTTTAACTGTGGACAAGGAAGGTTACAACGCAGTTATCCCATCATCTGGGGAGTGACATACAAGAGTATGTAGACCCACAGGTGTGGGCAGAAGACCCTACTAAGGTAGGATGCGTTCAGATTGATCCCATCCAGGTAGCTCTCAAGAAAAATGTAATACTGCCTTCTATACAACAGTACTCGCTGAAGCAGCAGGCAATACCAAGCATCGATAAGTTAATTCAAGGATTGCTAGAACAGGGCATTCTGGTTAAATGTCAATCCTATTGCAACACGCCTATCCTTGCAGTACCTAAAGCAGGAAACCGGACCAGTACGGATTGGTTCTGAATTTACGGTCCATAAATGCCTTAGTGGACCTGCTTCATGCTTTGGTGCCTAAAGGTAGGAATGTTACAAAACCTACCTTCAGCGGCGCTGCAGTTCTGCCATTGCCCGTGTGCGCGACTTTAGCGCCTTTGAGAGGGGGGAGGGTTTAAAATGCGATATTTCTGCAGCCTATTCAAATCGATCTCTGTCAGGCTGTTTCGTTGCTAAAGAAAAATCGCCTGACTGCCGTTTTATTAAGTTTATTAAAATTAGCGCTGGATAATTTAATTGTTGGAGTAAAATTAAAATCATCTTCAAATGCCGTCAACGCCGACAACGGGATGGATCTCACGTAGGGGACAAGACAAGGTATGCCGTTTATTTTTTCATATAAACTTGCTTCTTAGGATGCCTTTAATCAAAATTTCACGTTGCGAAAATGTAATTATGTAAATATATACGAACCGGCAGTATTTTTCCTGCCGATATAGGGTTTAAATTCACTGCAACCGCAACGTTCCAAACCAGCGCATTCCACAAAATCCCACTCGCAAGATGATTTAAATGCCCATTAATTTACAGGAATTGAACACTAAATTCCTTCCATTTGGCTTATAAATTCATGACAATGAGATTTTAAAAATCATGTTATATTGTGAATTCTTGTGTGAATGTTATTTGGACACTTAGGCTTTTAAAAAATGTTAACCTTTTCTTAAGAAATGGATAGATGTTTAGATCTAGTAATTGAATTTTGTAATTAGCTACAATTGGGTAACTAACTAATTATATGCTTTAATTTCAGGTCATCCAAGTAAGATTGATCCATATTTGTTTCAGAATGCTTCAATCTATAATAACTGAAAATTTCATTCAGTTCTCTTAATTTTTAAGAAGGTTATGGGCTTTTGACTGTCCTCGATCACAGCTTTTGTGTTAAGTAAATGGAAAAGCAATAGGGAACAAGATGCTAATTTCTGAGTATGAAAATGGCCATAACTCTTTTAATACTGAAGATATAATAGTGAATTAGGTGTCAAATTAAACTTATTTTTATGCTTTATCTGATGGGATAAATTGCAGACTTGATTTTTAAAATCTCAAAATGTTGTAACATTGCTACTAAAGGGCCTGTCCCACTTGGCCGTCATTCGCGCGACATTTACGCGACCTGCTAGCATGTGAGCAGCGTGTGGGTAGCGCGGGACGTGCACATGGAGTGGTGTGGTTGGCATGGAGGAGTGTGGATTTCGTACTGCACGAAATCTTCGCGCGCCACCGGCCTGTCGCGTAACTGATGGCCAAAGTGGGACAGGCCCAAGACCCTGGCGCGGCGCTACGTCTCACCTCCAACAGCAGCAGAAGCAGGCAAATGATCGCCGAGCTCGGCCTGGGGCTCACGGCCGTTGCGGATCCGGATCCGCCCCCACTCCTACTCCCAGACGATTGGAGTCAAGACGCCCCCACTCCTACTCCCAGACGGCGGGGCCAAGGCGATTGGAGATAGACACAAAATGCTGGAGTAACTCAGCGGCACTGGCAACATCTCTGGTAGCATTTCTGGAGAGGAGCAATGGGTGCTGTTTCGGGTCGAGACCCTTCTTCAGACTGAAGAAGAGTCTCGACCTGAAACATCATCCATTCCTTCAATCCAGAGATACTGCCGGTCCCACTGAGTTACTCCAGCATTTTGTGTCTATCTTCAAATGACGTCACTCAAACAGCCAAGATGGCTGTGCAGACGCAGGATGACGCACGCGACCATCGCGCGTCAGTCACTACCGGCCTGTCGCGTAAATGACGGCCAAGTGGGACAGGCCCTTAATCCAGCTCACATCTTAGCCCAAATTCCAGCACAGGCACAGATCTTTTAGATTGTGGATTTACAACATGCCTTCTTCTCCCTACCTCTGCACAAGGACAGTCAGTACCTATTCGCCTTCAACAATAACGGACAATAGTATGCATGGACTCGATTACCTCAGGGATTTGTGAATTCTCCAACATTGTTTTCCAGATGTCTCCAAGAACAGCTGCAAACCTTAAGCCAGGATGAACAAAGCAACCTCAAATATACCACTCAACTGAGTCTGAAGAAGGGTCTCGATCCAAAACGTTGCCTATTTCCTTAGCTCCATAGATGCTGCCTCACCCGCTGAGTTTCTCCAGCATTTTTGTCTACTGTATTTCTCCAGCATTTTTGTCTGGTGTTAATGGCCCAGCAGAAGGTGAAGCTCCTTGGTGTGATACTATCAGCAACCGAACAAAGTCTGGAGAGCAGCAGACTCTAACCAATGTGTGAATTCCCTGCACCACAGGAGGCAAAGTAAATGAGACAATGGCTCGGCATGGTAAACTGTTGTCGACAGTGGATACCTAACATTGCTCTGGACACTAAAAAATTAACACCATATACTAGTATGGAGGGCAAGTTTCAATTGTCTGAAGAAGCTCAAGAAGCCTTTGAAAATCTGAAGAAGTCTTTATTACTGGCACCAGCATTAGGGAGGCCACTTTATGATTAGTCATTACAATTATATTGTACAATCCTTTCTGATTGCGCCACTGCAGTTCTTACCCAGAGACATGGCGCCGATTCGGGACCTCCAAGCCGTGGAGTACGTTTCACCGTCCCGACGTCGGAGTTTCAAATCATCCCGATGAGAGGGCGTGTACATCCGGCCATCCGTAGCAGCAACTATGGAGGGTTTATGGCCCCGACCACGGGTGAACAAAGGAGGAGGACTGACTGAATTTTGTGCCTTCCACCACAGTGAAGAATGCTGTGGTGGATGTTTGTGTTAAATCTTATTGTGTATTGTGTGCTCATTTTAATTGTATCGCTGCTGGCAAATTCATTTCACTGCATCTTCGGGTGTATGTGATGAATAAAATTGACTTTGACTTTGACATCGACCGGTAGCTTCCTACTTCTCAAAGGTTGATCCTGTAGGTCGAGGACATCCCATTTGCAGTAAATTGCAAACTGGAGGATGAGACAGATGTTCGGCAGCTGTGGCGGGGCCTGAATGCAATCACCTCCTACAAGGCGAAATCAGGAGGCAGCTCGAATGTCGAAGAAACATCACTCCCTGACGAGCTCAATGCGTTTTACGTACGCTTTGATAGGGAGAACACTGATGTGCCTACCTGAGCCTCCATTCACTGTGATGGTATTTCAGTCTCAGTCACAGAGGCCGACGTCAGAAAATCCTTCAGAGGGGTTAACCCTCAAAAAGCGCCTGGACCTGATGGTATACCCGGTCGTGTTCTAAAAATCTGTGCGGCCAACTGGCTGGAGTTTTTACGGACATTTTCAAACTCTCACTTCTGAGGTCTGAGGTTCCCACCTGCTTTAAAAGGGCATCAATTATACCAGTGCTCAAGAAGAGTAAGGTGACGTGCCTCAATGACTATCGACCAGTGGCACTAACGCCTGTGGTGATGAAGTGCTTTGAGAGGTCGATCATGGCGCAAATCAACTCCTACCTCGACAAAAACCTGGACCCACTGCAGTTCGCTTACCGCCACAATAGATGAACGGTGGATGCAATCTCGCTGGCCCTCCACTCTGCTCTGGACCACTTGGACAACAAAAACTCATATGTCAGACTGCTATTCATTGATTACAGCTCGGCATTTAATACAATAATCCCCTCCAAGCTGGTTACCAAACTCGCAGAAATGGGTCTCTGCGCATCCCTCTGCAATTGGATCCTCGACTTCCTCATTCACAGACCACAGTCTGATCGTATTTGTGGAAATGTGTCAACCTCGATAACAATCAGCACGGGAGCACCTCAAGGCTGCGTGCTCAGCCCCCTGCTGTACACACTCTATACTCAGGACTGCGCATCCGGTCATAGTGTGAACTCCATCATCAAGTTCGCTGACGACACCACTGTTGTGGGACGTATCACTGATGGGGATGAGTCAGAGTATAGAAGAGAGATCGAGCGATTGTCCATATGGTGCCAGCACAATAACCTGGCCCTCAACACCAGCAAAACCAATGAACTGATTGTGGACTGTGGAAGGAGTAGGTTGGGGACCCACAGTCCCGTTTATATCAATGGGTCGATGGTTGAAAGGGTCAAGAGCTTCAAATTCCTGGGCGTGCACATCTCTGAAGATCTTTCCTGGTCCGAGAACACTGATGCAATTATTAAGAAAGCTCATCAGTGCCTCTACTTCCTGAGAAGATTACGGAGAGTCGGTATGTCAAGGAGGACTCTAACTTCTACAGGTGCACAGTGGAGAGCTAGCTGACCGGTTGCATCATGGCTTGGTTCGGCAACTTGAGCGCCCTGGAGAGGAAAAAGCTACAAAAAGTAGTAAACACTGCCCAGTCCATCATCGGCTCTGACCTCCCTTCCATTGAGGGGATCTATCACAGTCGCTGCCTCAAAAAGGCTGGCAGTATCATCAAGGACCCATACCATCCTGGCCATACACTCATCTCCCCGCTTCCTTCAGGTAGAAGGTACAGGAGCCTGAAGACTGCAATGACCAGGTTCAGGAATAGCTACTTCCCCACAGCCATCAGGCTATTAAACTTGGCTCGGACAAAACTCTGAACATTAATAGCCCATTATCTGTTATTTGCACTTCATCAGTTTATTTATTCATGTGTGTATATATTTATAGAATGGTATATGGACACACTGATCTGTTCTGTAGTCATGCCTACTATGTTCTGTTGTGCTGAAGCAAAGCAGGAATTTCATTGTCCTATCAGGGACACATGACAATAAACTCTCTCTTGAATCTTGAATCTTGAGATTGATTGCAATCAACAACAGTTTACAATCAGCTGCTAATTTGACTTTACAACATAACAATATACAGTTCTCACTCAGTTGCTACCTTGCTAGGACAACTGCAGACTCAACACCTCAGCATGACTCTCCAGTATCATCAAAGATCCACACCATCCTGGCCACACACTCATCTCCCTGCTACCTTCAGGTAGAAGGTACAGGAGCCTGAAGACTGCAACAACCAGGTTCAGGAATAGCTACTTCCCCTCAGCCATCAGGCTATTAAACCTGGCTCGGACAAAACTCTGATTATTAGCAACCACTTTCTGTTATTTGCACTACCAGTTTATTTATTCATGTGTGTATATATTTATATCATGGTATATGGACACATTTATCTGTTTTGTAGTAAATGCCTACTATTTTCTGTGTGCTTAAGCAAAGCAAGAATTTCATTGTCCTATACAGGGACACATGACAATAAACTCACTTGAACTTGAACTTGAACTTGAAATAAGTATGAAATATACTTGTTCAATAATCCCAAATTACAGTTCAAATATTGCACTAACAACCCAGCATCCTTTCTCGATAAACCACCGGAAGAACAGATAGAATCAGGGCATGATTGCTTATTCGTAATCAAGGAAGGCACTTCTATTAGGGAAGACTTGGCAGATATCCCTATGGCAGACCCTGACTTAACCCTGTATGTAGATGAGAGTGCATCAATCAGACCCCAAGGAAAAAGGCTTTCTGGATATGCCATTATAGATCAAACCGGGAGTAGTATAGAAGCAGCTGCCTTTGAAGCACCATTCTCTGCCCAACAAGCAGAACTGTTTGCCTTAATAAGAGCCTGTATCATAGGGAGGAATATTAGAGTGAATGTTTACGCTAACTCTAGGTATGCCTTTGGAGTAATCCATGACTTTGGCCAATTATGGAGAAACAAAGGGTTCCTGACCTGCAGGAACACCGGTATCCCACCAAAAAATTGTGTCAGACCTGTTGCAAGCCTTGATGTTACCGAAACAAATTTCTGTGATAAAATGTAGTGCCCATACTAAAGGCCATACTCCAGTAGAACTAGGAAATTGTTGTGCTGACCAAGAAGCTAAAGAAATGTCCCGGGAGCTCAGGGTGGTTGTACATAAAATGATAAGGTAGACCAGAAGTGTAGAGAAGACAAGTCTCCCTCGGAAAAGCCAATGCCAACTATCCAAAACGTTGTTAGGTTACAGGAGGACGCTCCTGAGAAAGATGTAAAATATGGAAACAGCTCGGTTGTACAGTTGATCTAAAAATTAAATTCGCTAAATTAAGAGCCGAAACGGGAATTAACTGGTTCAAATTGTTTCCTGTAGCATTATTCCAGATGCGCACTACACCAGCAGGAAGAGCAAGATTGAGCCCAGCAAAGATTGTGTATGGTCGTCCACTCAGAACCCCATGGAACCAAAGTACCTCAAAAGTTGTTCATTTCCATCATATGTCCACAGAAATTACTGATTATGTTCTATCCTTAACTAAAGTATTAAGAGATTTACATTCCACGGTACAAGCGGCAAATATTGAATTACCACCTTTAACTACCTCATCTAGAGTTGAGCCTGGTGATTTTGTGATGATGAAGAAGTGGGTAAGGAAAGGTTTGGATGCTTGGTGGGAAGGACCTTATCACGTCCTCCTCACAACCCTGACTGCTGCTAAGGTAGGAGGGAGAAATGCGAGGATCCACCTTCACCACTGTAAAATTATTGGTAATAAGATTTAAGCTGCTAACTTTTTCTTTTTCTGAGAAATTTACCCTAGACACTGCTACCATTCACATACCTTGGACAACTGGGCACAAGAAGAAAGTATGCTAATGTGATGGGCCCAAGAGGATCCACGCCCATGCGAAGTCGGGAAGTGAACACCTCTTGATCGAATGCCTGAGAATCTGCTGTGCCCATGCAGAGTCGGGAAGCAGAGACTTATGGAAACTTCATCATCATCACTGTTGTACTAGGAAACATGGACTGTTACCATTTCACCCTGCTTGTAAAGATCATGTAATAGAATCCTTTATGGAAAAAGTTGGTTATCATGGAATGATAAAAGGCGGATATGTAGGGATTTGGGTACTTGGGAAATGGCAAGTGGGTGGCTTTGAGAATGGGCTGATGACATCACATTGCAAGCTGCTGGACCTGGCTCCACTAAGTAAGGAAGCTTCTGCACCTGTGACCCACTGGTTGTCACGAAGTCTGGGCTTTTGCTGGAGCTCCAGAATACTGATGCTTAATGCATGCTTGTGATTGGTCCAGAAGGGTGATCTGCACCTGGAAGTTTCTTATTAACCTAAAAATGTTTCTACTTTGTTTCTGTGTCTCCCCACTGTCACCCATGATTGGTTGCCTTCAATGGTATGTTTCTCTATGCACTAAGATGTTTCTACTTTGTTGCTATGTATGAAGATGTTTGCAGGTACTGTTATATGATTGGGTGAAGGAGTTGTTACTCCATATATCTTCTCTCCGGTATTGGTGATTGGATTTGTAGGGGTTGCTCTCCCACTGTATTTTTACACCATTAGTTATAGGGGTATAAAGGGTGATCTTTCAGTTTGTGTGTTGTCTCTCTTTCTGTTCTGTCTACTCGAGACTGTCACGGGCTTGAGTGAGTGGAGCAGAAGTTGACCTGGTGTTGAATAAAAGGGTTTGGATTCCAGTGCTTGACTCAGTGTTTTACTGACTCAGACTTGGGGTAGAAGAACCGAAATTAACAATCCCAGCTGCCTATACCTGTCCCATGCATCCTCCTCATTCTTGACCAATGCCTTAATTTCCCTCGTCAGCCAAGCTTCCTTTACGTTTGCCTGCCTCGTCCTTCAGTCTAACAGGGACGTGGATATCCTTTTGTCAGCACATTTTAAAAACTTTACGCTTGGCTGATGTTTATTCCTCTCAAATAACCTGCTCAAATCAACTTGAGCGAGACCTTCTCTCATACCCTCAAACTTGACCTTACCCCAATTGAGCATTTTACCACGTGTGCCCTCTGTGTCCCTATCCATAACTATCTTAAATCTAATCAAACAGTGTTCTATGGTCCCAAAAGGCTACTGCACGAACGCTTCATTCACTTGCCCTTCCGAATTTCACAAGACTAGACCAAGTGTTGCCCTCTCACCTGTGGGGGCCTCTACATATTGCTGGAGAAAACTCTCTTGAACACTTTTGAGAAATTGCATCCCATCTAAACCTTTCACACTATGATTATACTAGTAAATATTGGGAAAGTCAATAACGGCGTATTGATTGTGGATGATCAGCCATGATCACACTGAATGGCGGTGCTGGCTCGAAGGGCCGAATGACCTACTCCTGCACCTATTGTCTATTGTCTAAAGTTAAAAGCCCAAATACAACAACCTAATTTGACCTGCAGTTGTCGGCAATCTCCTGGCATTTTTGTTCCTCTAATTCCCATTGACTATTTGGGAGTCTGTAATACACCCCCAACAATGTGATAGACAATAGACAATAGGTGCAGGAGTAGGCCATTCGGCTCTTCGAGCCAGCACCGCCATTCAATGTGATCATGGCTGATCATCCACAATCAGTGCCCCGTTCCTGCCTTCTCCCCTTATCCCCTGACTCCGCTATCTTTAAGACCGATCAAGCTCTAATAATAATAATAATACATTTTATTTATGGGCGCCTTTCAAGACTCTCAAGGACACCATACAAAATTTAGTAAACAGAATACAAAACATGTAAGCGGAATGAAACAAAACAAAAAATAACGACAAAAAAATAAAAAATAAATAGTAAAGACATCAACAATACACAATTCAAAGACACAATTCAAAGACACAATTCAAAGAGAGAGCAGCGGCAGCTAATCGCGCCAGCGCTCACTCGCCCTTCCGGCAGCCATCTTGGAAACAGAACAATAAGGATCTTTAACATAGAAACATCCCCCCACAATGGTTACCATTATGGGGGAAGGCACAATGTCCAGTCCCCATCCCCAGTTCACCCATAGTCGGGCCAATTGAGGCCTCCACAGTTGCCTCTACGGAGGCCCGATGTTCCAGGCCGTTCTCGCCGGGAGATGGTGCTCCGGCACCGGGAGAGTCCTCTCAGCGGCTAGGGACACCTGGAACGGCCGCTTCCTTATCGGAGACCGCGGCTTCCGAAGCCGACAAGACCGCGACGGTTGGAGCTCCACCACTGGCGATCTCATCGAGATCTTGGACTTTCTGACAGAGAGACCGCAGTCAGTCCGTGTTGGCAAGAACACTTCAAGCTCGATCACGCTGAGCACCGGCTCCCCTCAAGGCTGTGTGCTCAGCCCGCTGTTGTTCACATTGCTCACACATGACTGTGCTGCCCGATTCATAGACAATAAGATCATAAAATTCGCGGATGACACAACAGTGGTGGGACTCATCAGCGGAGATGACGAATCAATGTACAGGGAGGAAGTAAAACAACTAGTGGACTGGTGCGGCAAAAATAATCTAGAATTAAATGTCGACAAAACAAAGGAGATGGTTGTCGACTTCAGGAGGGCGCAGTCAAAGCATACACCCCTCAACATCAGTGGCACCACAGTTGAGAGAGTGGAGAGCATAAAGTTCCTCTGTGTGCAAATTACAGACAGCCTCACCTGGTCCAGGAACACCACTGGGACTGTCAAACGGGCCCCATCAGTGACTGCACTTCCTGAGGAAACTAAAACAGGCCTCACTCCCCACCAACATCCTCAGGACTTTCTACAGGGGTACGGTGGAGTCTGTACTCATGTACTGCATAAATACGTGGTACTCCACCTGCAACTGCTCGGACAGGAAGGCTCTGCAGAGGGTAGTGAGGGGAGCAGAGAGTATCATTGGCGTCTCCCTACCCTCGGTACAAGAACTGTTCCAGAGCCGCTGTCTGAAAAAAGCTCAGAGAATTGCTAAGGACAAACTGCACCCCCTCCACATACACCTGGATCTCCTGCCGTCAGGCAAGAGATATCGCAGCATCAAAGCCCGGACTACAAGACTGCTAAACAGCTTCCTGCCACAGGCTGTGAGGCTGCTAAACAGTCACTCTGTACTCACAGTCATCTGATTCTGTGGCTTGGCACGGACACTTTAATAACTGGCACTGGCCACTTTAATAACTGGCACTGGCCACTCAAATCAGCTGCCCAGGACATTTTTATGATTGGTGTTACTGTATTTTAACGTTGTTGTTTTACCTGCTTTTAACTATTTATACTGTTCCATCAGGGACTGGATTGTTTTTAGTGTTATTATGTGTGAAATGTTTTAAATTTCATGTGCGATGCTCCGGTATTCCCTGTGAAATGTCTTTTCATTTTGCATTGTACAACTGTTGCTTGCAAGATAACAATAAAGATTGATTGATTGATTGATTGATTGAGAGATCCCAGGCTCCAGATGTTGAAGTCAGTGCCGCCGCCCGCAGCTGCCCGCTCCGCAGACCCGCAGCTGCGCGATGTTTTTATCGGCGGTCTTCAGCTCACCGGAGCTCCAGCGCGGCGACCCAGGCAAGGCATCGCCTGCTCCGCTCCGGGATAGCGCTCCAGCGCTGTGCCGCCGCTGAAGCCGAGGTGCTGGGCGGTCCCCTCGGGAAAACGCCGCTCCAGGCCCGCTGGTAGGCCGCGAGGACGGGTCGACGGTGCAGCCCGGAGAAAAGCTGCCTCTCCGACCAGGTAGGGACCTAGAAAGTAGTTTCCCCCTTCCCCCCCCCCCCTCCCCCCACATAAAAAAGTCTAGACCTCCTAAAAACAAACACTGAAACTCACTAAAAATTAAAGAAAAAAGTGAAAAAGACGGACAGCTGCTAGCTAGCAGCCGTGCCCCAAGATGGCGCCCCCTTCCAGGATGGTATCCAGAGAACTGGCCTCCACCACCCTCTGAGGCAGAGAATTCCACAGACTCACACCTCTCTGTGTGAAAAAGTGTTTCCTCATCTCCGTTCTAAATTCCTTACTCCTTATTCTTAAACTATGGCCCCTGGTTCTGGACTCCCCCAACATCGGGAACATGTTTCCTGCTTCTAGCATGTCCAAACCCTTAATAATCTTATATGTTTCAATAAGATACCCCCTCATCCTTCTAAACTCCAGAGTATACAAGCCCCGCCTCTCCATTCTCTCAGCATATGACAGTCCCGCCATCCCAGGAATTAACCTTGTGAGCCTACGCTGCACTCCCTCAATAGCAAGAATGTCCTCCCTCAAATTAGGGGACCAAAACTGCACACAATACTCCAGGTGTAGTCTCACTAGGGCCCTGTACAACTGCAGAAAGATCTCTTTGCTCCTATACTCAACTCTTCTTGTTATGAAGGCCAACATGCCATTCTCTTTCTTCACTGCCTGCTGTACCTGCATGCTTACTTACAGCACATTGACTGATGAACAAGGATGGCCAGATCCCGTTGTACTTCCCCTTTTCCCAACTGGATCCTCGACTTCCTCGTCCACAGACCACAGTCTGTTCGTATTGGTGGAAATGTGTCAGCCTCGATAACAATCAGCACGGGAGCACCTCAAGGCTGCGTGCTCAGCCCCCTGCTGTACTCACTCTATACCCATGACTGCGTAGCGAACCACAGTGCGAACTCCATCATCAAGTTCGCTGACGACACCACTATTGTGGGGCGTATCACTGATGGGGATGAGTCAGAGTACAGAAGAGAGATCGAGCCACTGTCCATATGGTGCCAGCGCAATAACCTGGCCCTCAACACCAGCAAAACCAAGGAACTGATTGTGGACTTTGGAAGGAGTAGGAGGGGGACCCACAGCCCCATTTATATCAACGGGTCGATGGTTGAAAGGGTCAAGAACTTCAAATTCCTGGGCGTGCACATCTCTGAAGATCTTTCCTGGTCCGAGAACACTAACGCAATTATCAAAAAAGCTCATCAGCGCCTCTACTTCCTGAGAAGATCACGGAGAGTCGGATTGTCAAGGAAGACTCTCTCTAACTTCTACAGGTGCACAGTCGAGAGCATGCTGACCGGTTGCATCGTGGCTTGTTTCGGCAATTTGAGCGCCCTGGAGAGGAAAAGATTACAAAAAGTAGTAAACACTGCCCAGTCCATCATCGGCTCTGACCTTCCTTCCATCGAGGGGATTTATCGCAGTCGCTGCCTCAAAAAGGCTGGCAGTATCATCAAAGACCCACACCATCCTGGCCACACACTCATCTCCCTGCTACCTTCAGGTAGAAGGTACAGGAGCCTGAAGACTGCAACAACCAGGTTCAGGAATAGCTACTTCCCCTCAGCCATCAGGCTATTAAACCTGGCTCGGACAAAACTCTGATTATTAACAACCACTTTCTGTTATTTGCACTTTACCAGTTTATTTATTCATGTGTGTATATATTTATATCATGGTATATGGACACATTTATCTGTTTTGTAGTAAATGCCTACTATTTTCTGTGTGCTTAAGCAAAGCAAGAATTTCATTGTCCTATACAGGGACACATGACAATAAACTCACTTGAACTTGAACTTGAACTTGACACCATTGAGATAATAATCACCTCACATTTATCCACATTAAACTGCATCTGCCATGCATATGCCCACTCACCCAATCTCTCCAAGTCACCCTGCATTCTCATAGCATCCTCCTCACAGTTCGCACTGCCACCCAGCTTTGTGGCATCTGCAAATTTGCTAATGTAATTTTGAATCCCTTCATCTAAATCATTGATGTGTGTTGTAAATAGCTGCAGTCCCAGCACTGAGCCTTGCGGTAACCCACTAGTCATTGCCTGCCATTCTGAAAGGGACCCGTTAATCCCTACTCTTTGTTTCCTGTCTGCCAACCAATTTTCTATCCATGTCAGCACACTACCCTCAATACCATGTGGCCTAATGTTGCCCACTAATCTCCTATGTGGGACCTTATCAAATGCTTTCTGAAAGTCCAGGCACACTACATCCATTGGCTCTCCTTTGTCCATTTTCCTAGTTACATCCTCAAGGAATTCCAGAAGATTAGTCAAGCATGATTTCCCCTTCGTAAATCCATGCTGACTTGGACTGATCCTGTTACTGCTATCCAAATGTGCCGCTATATCATCTTTTATGATCGACTCCAGCATCTTCCCCACCACCGTTGTCAGGCGAACTGGTCTATAATTCCCTGTTTTCTCTCTCCCGCATTTCTTAAAAAGTGGGATAACATTAGCTACCCTTCAATCCACAGGAACTGATCCTGAATCTTTAGAACATTGGAAAATGAACACCAATGCGAACACGATTTCTAGAGCCACTTCCTTAAGTACCCTGGGATGCAGACCATCAGGCCCTGGGGATTTATCAGCCTTCAGTCCCATCAGTCTACCCAATACCATTTTCTGCCTAATGTGGATTTCCTTCAGTTCCTCCATCACCCCAGATCCTCTGGCCACTACTACATCAGGAAGATTGTTTGTGTCCTCCTTAGTGAAGATGGATCCAAAGTACCTTTGGATCATCCCTTTCTTGCTCCACACCAAGGGTAACATACAGCAGCCAATAACCTATCAACCTTCATAATTCTGGGATGTGAGAAGCATTTGGAACACCTGGAGCAAACATAAGCGCACACAAAAACATCACAAAGACAGCATTCCAGTTTAGGATTAAATACCATGGTAAAGCATTCACCTGTAACAATTAAGAGCACATGCCCTTTCTTCTTTGATATTATTTTGTCCTTCTCTGATTTAATTTTTGAACAAAACATAACACTTACTTAGCTTGCCAACAATGAGTGAAAATGATAGACAGATTATTGGTCAAAGGTCAGAGATAAAAAAATGTGAGATGAAATAACTGAAGATCTGCAAATTGTGAACCCAGAGGAAGGAATGTATGTGGAGAGGAAGGGGAGAAAGAGCTGCTAGTCCAGATGGGGCACAGGGGAGAAGGAGGGAGGGGGAGAGGGAATAAAGGGGAGGGAGGGGTGTTACAGATTACCTAAAATTGGAGAATTCAAAGTTCATACCATGGGGTTGCAAGCTACCCAAGAGGAATATGTGATTTTGTACCTCCAATTGATGTGTGGCCTCATTCTGGCAATGGAGGAGGTCCAAGATAGAAAGGTCAGTATGGAAATGAGAAAGGGAGTTAAAATGGTTTGCAACCAGAATATCGGGTAGGTCTTGGCAGATCAAATGCAAGTATTCGGCAAAACAATGGCCAAGTCAACACTTGGTCTCGCCGATGCACAGGAGTCACATCCGGTAGAAATGATTCTGATTAGCTTAATAGCTGAAAACATGCTGATTCTGTGATCTTTAACACCTTCAATAATGCAAATTGTACGTATTGTAAGAATGTTATATATAAGGAAAGATGATGTATCCGATCCTGACATAATTTTGGTTTTGATCTTAGACCTTGGGTTTTCATGTTGTGCTATACTTTAGAATATCATGCTCTTTACCTCTCATGTGTTCAACAACTGCAGTTTTAAGTAGCAAAGCACAAAGTGCTAGACAAATTCAAAGGGTTAGACAGCATCAGTCGCAGGACTTGACAGATGACAATTCAGGTCGGGACCCCTTTTTCAATCTTCCCAATGTGAAGCATCATCTATCCACACCCTTAAACAATGCTGCCTGACCCACTGACCTTGTGCTTTGCTATTTAAAACTGAAGCTGATGCCATTGGGTTTTGTGTTGCACTCAAGATTCCAGCATTTGCAGTTTCTTGTTTCTCCAATTTTGAATGATGCTGATCTTAACCAACAACAACTACCCACTGCTAATATGTTAAAAAACCCAACGGTTATTGTTACCTCTTTCTGACATAATTCTATTATCAAGAATCAAAGTTAATACTTAGCAAAATATCCAAAAACAACATGACAAAACGCTATTTCTATGCAGTGAATAACTAACGGAGCTTTTTCTCGACCAAAATGGACCATCATATCCTTGTGATGCGACCCAGCGGGAGAGTCACATCTTCTACCAGGAGAGCAACAACAAGAAGAAAACAGCAGAAAATGGCCATAGAAATCAATGCAACATCCAGGCTGCACAAAATTATTAATGGACTGAGTGATGGGTGCGGGGTGAGCAGAGTGCGAGTTGCGTCTGCTGCGACCACCCCCCTTTCCCCCTCCCCCCTCCCCCCCCCCCCCCACACCTCCTTCCCCCACCCCCACCTCCCCCCTCCCCCCCCACAGCACCCCCCCTTCCCCCACACCTCCCCACACCACCCCCCCTTCCCCCACACCTGCCCACACCACCCCCTTCCCCCACAACCCCCTTCCCCCACCCCCCCTTACCCCACACTCCAACATTCCCCCTCCCCCAACCCCCTCGCTCACACCCCCTCCCCCAAGCCCCCCCTCCCACCATAGATATTTACTTTTACATTAATATTGCTTTATCACCCTCTGTTCTTTCACCATAAAGTGGACAGGTTACAATTATTGGCTAACCAAAAGGGCACCCGGAAAAGAAGAACATGGATATGAGAAAATACAAGTTTCAGTTTGAATTATTTGAAACTTATAAACTTGGAATGTGAGAAGAATGTGATATGAAGATACTCACATCTTTTATTTTTTAAGATTTTTTTTAGCTTCAGCAATGAATGAATGTACACAATCTGCTTTAGCACAGCATCTGGAAGAACCAGTAGCCTCTTGGATAGCCTACAATGCAATGCAAAAAACACTGAATGTTCTTATTTCAAGTAATACCCCCTGCCCATCTGTACTCTGTACCACTCCCTCCAGCCCATTGCGCACATATTTTACTACAGTCTCCCACCACCCCAGTCACACCGTTCCTTGGTACGCTCATCTTCTATCCCTCAGGTTTCTTTTCATTCCCACCTTTTACCCTTCCACTCATATCTCTCCCTCTAGCTTTACATGTCACTCCTCCTTTAGTTTCCCCATTTGACACGCTTTTGTCTCTTTTCCACCTCTACCCATTGTCATTTACTGACCCATCTGTAAATCAATCCCCCGCACCTGTATCCACCTATCACTGGCCAGCACTCACCCCCCCCCCCCCCCCCACATCTCTATCTATACTCCAATTAGTCTGATGAAGGGTCCCGACCTGACTTTGTCCCGACTTTGTCCATTCCTTCTACAGATGTTGGCTGACCCACTGAATCCCTTTAATGAATTATCATTGTTTTGTTCATCGGAATAAAGACAGATTCAAATTAAATTCAGATTTAATTTAGTTTATTCTCATATAACACAAGGTGCAATGAAATTCCTAGTTCAGATGAAGCTCACAATAAACAATAAATACAAGTACATAATTGAACAATGAATGCAAAACAACAGAATAGTGCAATCATTGTAGTGAGGGAGAACTATAAAAATATTAAAGAACAATTACAAAATAACTAAATGAGGTAGAGTTCAGAGCGTGAGTATGTGGCAGCAAGCAACACTGGAAAAGGAGCATGAAAGAGGTTTAAGAAGGAAATGCAGATGCTGGAAAATCGAAGGTAGACAAAAATGCTGGAGAAACTCAGCGGGTGCAGCAGCATCTATGGAAATAGGCAATGTTTCGGGCCAAAACCCTTCTTCAGACTGATGGAGGGTGGGGGCAGGGAGAAGAAAGGAAAAAGGAAGAGGAGGAGACCGAGGGCTGAGAGAAAGCTGAGAAGGGGAGGAGACAGCAAGGGCTACCGGAAATGGGAGAATTCAATGTTTATGCCACTAGGGTGCAGACTGCCCAAGCGGAATATGAGATGCTGTTCCTCCAATTTCCGGTGGTGCTCACTCTGGCCATGGAGGAGGCCCAGGACAGAGAGGTCGGATTCGGAATGGGAGGGGGAGTTGAAGTGCTGAGCCACCGGGAGGTCAGGTTGGTTAATGCGGACCAAGCGGAGGTGTTCGGCGTAACGATTGCCAAGCCTACGCTTGGTCTCACCGATGTAGATCAGCTGACATCTAGAGCAGCGGATGCAATAGATGAGGTTGGAGTAGATGCAGGTGAACCTCTGTCGCACCTGGAACGACTGCTTGGGTCCTTGAATGGAGTCGAGGGGGGAGGTAAAGCGACAAGTGTAGCATCTCTTACGGTTGCAAGGAAAAGTGCCCGGGGAGGGGATGGTGCGGGAGGGAAGGGAAGAAATGATAACTTTGCCTATTTCCTTCGCTCCATAGATGCTGCTGCACCCACCGAATTTCTCCAGCATTTTTGTCTACCTCCGAGCATGAAAGAGGTGACTGGTTCATGAACATGATAGCGATAGGGAAGGGGATGTTTTTCAGTCTGGACAACCAAGTTTTCATGCTCCTATATCTTCTTCCAGAAGGTATCTTCTTCCAGAAGGTAGAAGAGAGAAAAGGGAACGGCAGGGTAACAGGTAAACTTGATGATACTTCCAGTATGGAATGGATTGCATGGATGGAAGTGATGAGCCAGTGATGCACTGGACAGTATTCACCAATCTCTGCAGGTTTAGGCAGTCAAGAGCACAGCATTTGCCATAATAAGCTGAGATGCATCCCATCAAAATACTCTCTACAGTGCATCATTTAATGTTTGAAAGAATCCTTGTGTGCTCATGATGAATCTTCACTGATGCCAAACAAAGCAAATACACTATTCACTAATCAACTATAGTCTGAAGAAGGGTTTCTGCCCAAAACGTTACATGTTTCCTTCACTCCATAGATGCTGCTGCACCCGCTGAGTTTCTCCAGCATTTTTGTGTACCAAAGCAAATACACTGATGCGCTGTTTTGATCTTTGCATCATTGTGAAGGGATCAAGTTAGATTGCTGATGATATGGGTGTTAAAAAACCTGAAGCTGTCGATCATCTCTTCAGCAACACCTTTGATTCCTTAGGTCAACAACCAACTTTTTCATCATGCTGACATTCTTGACCTGATGCCATGACACAGGTCATACTTCTTCCTTGCTGGTTTATCATGTGTGCTGCCTAGTTTTGCAAAATAATGTGTCAGTGAGTGTCATACAATGCATATAGGTAATGTGCTTGTCATTGTTGAATAACTATAGTGTAACCATTGCATGACAGTGCCATATGACTCAGAGTTTGCAGTATCCATGAGTAAGCAAGAGCGGAATGCATTGGTGTTTTCACTGAAATATATTGAAATTAGTTGAGTAATGTGGTTATAAAGAATGAAAGATTGTTTGTGGCTATTGGTATATTCAATGGAAAATGGCATTTCAAGTTGCACAACTTACACTAAGCAAACATGTGAGATCCTGGAATTTCAATCACACTGCACGCATTTCCTCATGAATTGTTTTTTTATGTGGTTTGCTGAGATTATCAGATCCCACAGTCTTTGGAAAGTTAGACTGGAAAATTAGACTGAAAAGCCTTCTGCCCTCCAGTGGATACAACACAAACATATTTTTCTCCACTTCCTCCACCTGTGCCTCCATTGCAGTGTCATAAAATCTTGCAGCTTGCTCTGTCCCATTGCAGGATTCTTTTTTCAGATCATAAAGACTTCTACAATGACGTCCCTCACCTGCTGCAGTCACAATGTATCTCCCCTTTAAGAGGTAATATCAAGGCTACTTTTAAGTGATATTAGACACAGGTTATTGGGCTCCTGCTGAGGAGTACAGCCACTCAAGAGCATGGTTAGCACTAGCTGCTCACAGCAATCATGTAAATTAGCAGACAGCACGAAGTTGGCGTGTTGCCTGCATCAAAAGCAGCAGGCATCGGATAATCGCTCATCGTGATCACCTCGCCTGTTTTTGAGGGCTATCCAATTTAGCCCCTCTTAACTTTCCCTGAAGCACATAATTGCCCCTTAATTCACAAGGTTAAAGCATTTTTCATATGCTATACTTAATATTACAGTGGGGTGATACTATTAAGTAAACATGAAGCAGAATATAAGAAACCAAAGCCACGTTTGCATGGCATCTTATTACAATTCTTTGCCTTGGGGTGTCACATTACAAGTTAAGCCATAAACATAATTTACGAATGTGTCATATGTTCAGTTATAGTGAATAACAAAACTGCAGTACCATTCCCCATAAATGTGGCACAGTCACAGGGGTTTCATTAATTTTTACAATCAGCAGACACGGCAGATTTTACTGGTGAAGGGCTATTAATAAAGGACTGTGATATAAACTCGGAAGGAAGTTAATAAAACACTTAAATCCAGTATATTTTAATGCTAGCAATGGTAATTGCATATGCAGCAATAATGGGCATCTTTAAAAGCATCACAATTGATAAGACAATGAAACACAAACAGGATGATTAAATCATCAAACTCTCAATAATAAATTAAGGAGTAGTTATGACCACTTGAATTCACTAGCTACAAGACAGTGTCACATCGCACTGTTGGAGCTATAAATGAAAGCAATAAGGGCATTTATAAGGCAGGGATGGTTTTGAAAAATGGATCAGCCAACCTTCAGCACAACTTAATTTTATGCAGTACATTTAAATAAGTTATCTAATTTAATTAGTTTAATGAAATAATGAATAATAGGCAAACAGATAAGTTATTTTGTCTAAAATATATCTTTAACTACACCCCAAAAATGTGTCCCAATAGTTGTTATTCATCAGGTAATTATTTCTTCATGCTCAGTGCTTTGCCAAACAATGAAACAGCAGCCAAATAATGATGTGTATTTGATTCTTCATTATTGAGCAAACTAATTTGTATCAACATTGCCAACAAATAATAGAATTGAAGAAACATTATAGCACAAAATGAGCCCATTCGGTCCACTGATCTCATGCTTGCATTTTCTAACTGGCTCCATTCCCTATGGTCGTATATTTTTTCCAATTGTTTACTCAATTCATTTTGAAATCCATGAATAAATATACTTCCTTTCTGCAAATTATTTGAGATTTTAACTACTCACTGCATAAAAAAGTTTTTCTTCACATCACGTGCGGTTCTTTGGTTCTCAAAGCTTCTTCCAATGGGAACAATTTCTCTTTATTTTCTTTCTCCAGATCTTTTATGATTTTGACCACTTCTATTGAAACTCCTCTCAACTTTCTTTGCCCAAAGGAGCAACCCCCTGCGTCTCCAGTCAATTCCTGAAACTGAAGTCCCTTATCCCTGAAAATTCCAATAAATCTTTTCTAACACTTGCATATAATTTCTGAAATGCAATGCTTAAAATAAGATGAAAAAGGTAGTTTTGAACAAATCTTTAGCAAATGTATTTAATTGCATTAATCCAGATATAAAATTAAAAATATACCCAGTGTTCCATGTGTAAGGAGCCAATACCAGGAACTCATTTGGTAACCACAATAATTATTTTGAATTCTGAGTTGATAAATTATCAGTAAAATCAGAAAACAGTTAATGGTATAGAACAAGAACAAGTTAACTTTCAAGTTAACTATCAACTTTCTGTTGGATTGTTTGTTAAAGCCATTAAATAGCATATAAAGTAATTCAGGCTGGGAAGATTCCAAAATAATAAATACTTTATTGATCCCCTCAGGGAAATTCAGATGTCCAGAAGCCCCCAACCAACAAACCCACACATTCAGAACGAAATCAGACAGAAAATACAGAAAATACAATATGGACAATACCTGAGAGCAATAAATACTTAAAAAGACCAATAATTAACAATTAAAAATGCAAAAGCATCCCCCTACAACCTAGTGGTCTGTATTATAAAATCTAATGGCTGCAGGGGTGAAGGATCTCCTGAACCACTCAGTTCTGCAGCGCAAGGAGAGGAGCCGGTGTTGTTCCGAGTGCTCTTTTGACACTCCAGAATTTAATGGAGGCGATGCCCGGGGTTTTCTAGGATGACCTGCACCTTGCGCCTCATACGCCTCTCAAGCACATCCATCCCAGAGTCCACTCTCCCCTCCAAGTACAACCATCGGCATTAGTACCAACTGAGTAGGAAGGCAACATATTGAGTTTCCCAATATGTATAAATGTAAGACAGCAGGCACTTGTGGTAACTGCACAAGTGGGCACATGGTTAGTAGGAAATGGACCTTGACTTGGTATACTCAAAGATCAAATAAACTGTTGACAGTCACACTTCAGGCTCATATATAAGAAACAGTTTCTGGAGTATAGTCAGATTGCTGATACCATCTTCAAAACCTTTTTTGCTACAATAGATGTTAGCAAAATAATACTGCAATACATAGAGCCAATATTTAAGATTCACGACTCCTAATTTAGAAACATAGAAAATAGGTGCAGGAGGAGGCCATTCGGCCCTTCGAGCCTGCATCGCCATTCATTGCGATCATGGCTGATCGTCCCCAATCAATAAACAATGCCTGCCTTCTCCCCATATCCCTTGATTCCACTAGCCCCTAGAGCTCTATCTCACTCTCTCTTAAATCCATCCAGTGACTTGGCCTCCACTGCCATCTGTGGCAGGGAATTCCATAAATTCTCAACTCTCTGGGTGAAAAAGTTTTTTCGCACCTCAGTCTTAAATGACCCCTTTATTCTAAGACTGTGGCCCCTGGTTCTGGACTCGCCCAACATTGGGAACATTTTTCCTGAATCTAGCTTGTCCAGTCCTTTAATAATTTTATATGTTTCTATAAGATCCCCCCTCATCATAGAAACATAGAAAATAGGTGCAGGAGGAGGCCATTCGGCCCTTCGAGGCAGCATCGCCATTCATTGGGATCATGGCTGATCGTCCCCTATCAATAACCCGTGCCTGCCTTCACCCCATATCAGTTGACTTCACTAGCCCTTAGAACTCTATCTAACTCTCTCTTAAATCCATCCAGTGACTTGGCCTCCACTGCCATCTGTGGCAGGGAATTCCATAAATTCACAAATCTCTGGGTGAAAAAGTTTTTTCTCACCTCAGTCTTAAATGACTTCCCATTTATTCTAAGACTGTGGCCCCTGGTTCTGGACTCGCCCAGCTTGTCCAGTCCTTTTATAAGTTTATGAGATACCCCCTCATCCTTCTAAATTCCAGTGAATACAAGCCTAATAATTTACCAAATAAATTATGGTATTATGGTCCTTTGAAAGGATTTTTTTCCAAACTAACTACCGACAAGATATCAGGCAGAGTCCTACCTTGGCCTCATTAATGACCAAAGAAACCATCAAATGGAAATGAAAGCATGATAACCTTGGTGCTGAGAGATGGTCTGTATAAGAAATTAAGGTGGAAAAGTTGTACAGAGGACACACAAGTAGAAATTATAATTCGCCTCCACCACCCTCTGAGGCAGAGAATTCTACAGACTCACAACTCTGTGTGGAAAAAGTGTTTCCTCGTCTCCGTTCTAAATGGCTTACCCCTTATTCTTAAACTGTGGCCCCTGGTTCTGGACTCCCCCAACATCGGGAACATATTTCCTGCCTCTAACGTGTCCAAACCCTTAATAATCTTATATGTTTCAATAAGTTCCCTCTCATCCTTCTAAACTCCAGAGTATACAAGCCCAGCTGCTCCATTCTCTCAGCATATGACAGTCCCGCAATCCCGGAAATTAACCTGCTCTCCCTCAATAGCAAGAATGTCCTTCCTCAAATTAAGGGACCAAACTGCACACAACACTCCAGGTGTGGTCTCACAAGGGCCATATACAACCGCAGAAGGACCTCTTTGCTCCTATACTCAACTCCTCTTGTTATGAAGGCCAACATGCCATTTGCTTTCTTCACTGCCTGCTGTACCTGCATGCTTACCTTCATTGACTGATGAACAAGGACCAGATCCCGTTGTACTTCCCCTTTTCCCAACTTGACACCATTTAGATAATAATCTGCCTTCCCGTTTTTGCTACCAAAGTGGATAACCTCACATTTATCCATATTAAACTTCATCTGCCATGCATCTGCCCACTTAGTTTACAACCTAAATTCCATGTAAACTGTTTACTGACAGACTTTGTGATGGTAACTTGCAGAGATCACAGTTGTGTGAACCTTAGGGAACCTAATGCCCCTGTCCCACTTAGGAAACCTGAACGGAAACCTCTGGAGACTTTGCATCCCACCCAAGGTTTCCTTGCAGTTCTCGGAGGTTCATGGAGGTTTTTGTCAGTCTCCCTACCTGCTTCCACTACCTGCAACCTCCGGCAACCACCTGCAACCTCCGGGAACCGCACGGAAACCTTGGGTGGGGCGCAAAGTCTCCAGAGGTTTCCGTTCAGGTTTCCTAAGTGGGACAGAGGCTTAAAGAACCTCTCAGCCTGCAGTCACAATACGGCTGCAGAAATGACTGAGATGGAGGTGAGAAAACCTGCTGGCAAGGGAACACATATCAAAGTCCATGCACCAAATGGCTTCACATTCCAATGAAACATGGATTCATCACACACGCAGAAATCACAGCATGTACTGTATATATGTACAGTGAATTTTACAGAAGGGATATTATAAGTTGTGAAATGCTGTTAGAAATATAATGTCTGCAATAATTGAGATGGAAAGATGCATTGAACAATATTGATGGAGGCCATTTAATTGTAATTTAGAAGTGTAGTTCATTAGTCACACCTTTCAGATGAGCTAAGATGAATGGAGAGTGGGGGTATTCAGAATAATTTCCCAATCGTATCAGATCAATTGGGGGAAAAAATATCACTAGATTAATTTAATGTGCATAAAATGGCTTTCACGCCAAAACATTTAAAATTTCCCAGCAACAGATTCTCGGAAGAAATATAAATAAATTGGCAAAAAATGGCAGATAAAATACATTGTGGGAAAATATGACATTACTCTCTTTGATTGAAAGAATAGAAAAACAGAACTTGGTTTGAATGGAAAAAGACTGAACGATGCTTCTGAACAAAAAAATCTGTGTCTTTATACAAGTAAACGAATGTTAGTATGCAGGCGCAGAGTGTCTGTACAGAAAGGTATGTGGAATGTTGGCTTTAGTTTAACGAGGACTAGACCAATTGGGACCCGTTGGGCCCCGTCTCCCAACGCAATAATCCACCACTCACCCGTTCTCCCAACGCAACACGTTTCCGCCACTCACCCGTTCCCGCAACACAATATTCCACCACTCACCAACAGCCCCCAAGGAAGGCCTGGTCCCCCAACGCAACCTGTCAGCACGCGTCGGCAGTCGGTGTTTCCTGGAGCCAATGATTGGACTCGACTTTTAGGTCAGCCCTCGGCGCTCCCTGGAGCCAATCAATCCTTTGATTCTGCTAATGGTGATGCTGTCACCAATACCATAGAGGGGCATGGCCAAAATTCTGTCACTCAAAATTCTGTGGGGAGTCGGCTGTGGGGAGTGGGCTGTAGGCTGTGGGGAGTGGGGAGTGAGGAGTGGGCTGTGGGGAGTGGAGAGGGGGCAGTGGAGAGTGGGCAGTGGAGAGTGGACTGAGCGTAAAATTTGCGAAGTCTTGGCTGCTGTTACCGTTAGGAACAATGACTCTGCAGCTTATGTAAATGTTCCCATTGTGATTGGTGGACTGTGAGATAGCATTGTGACATCATCACTGGGAGCTGCCAGAAACGTCAAAGCAGAGTGACATTAATTCTTCTCAAACTGGGCTTTTTAAAACTTTAAATATCAATAACTTTTGAAATATAACATAAAATCTGAAGGGAACCTAATTATCACGACGATCGGAAAAATGTGAGTAAGATTCTGTTAAAATGTCATCGCTACTATGTTGTGTTTTGGTGAAAATACAAAAACACAAACAGACACATATACACACACACCCACACATACAAGATGAGAGTTTTATAAGTATATATAGATTAAGTACAGAACTAGGGAAGTCCTGTAACAACTGCACAGCTAGTTGTTGACACTACACCTGAAATACTCTGGTTGAATCCTGGGATGAAAGGACTATCTCATGATCATTTATGATGCAGCTGGATCTAATTCATTAGACTTTAGAGAAATGAGAGGCAATCTTATTGAACACATAGGACTCTGTGGTGAATTTCAATGAGCCCTTTGTGAAAATTCCACATGGGAGGCTTGTACAAAAAGATAGGGCCCATGGGATCCTGGGCAGTTGATAAATTGGATCCAAAACTGGTTTGTTAATAGGACACAGAGGGTGTATAAGAACAATTAAAATCTCCAGATACTTAATTATGGTTGGAATTAAATAAGGTAACGAAAGGGTGTACGGATGTGGCAATTGGCATCTCTTGTTGACCAGCTGCAGAGCAAAACAGGTTTCAGACACATTATCTCCTAGAATGTGTTTATTGTCTGGGAATGCGTAGAGTTGGTGAACAAAACTCAACAGCAATAGTTGGGTAGACCACCTGCACTCCCTGCCCCTAGCAGCGCAGAAATGTTGCAGACAATGGGGGCTTAGGATTGGCTCGGGGAGGGGGCAGTGGCGCGGTCGGCTTGAAAGATGAGATAGAATAATGTCAAGATGCCCTTGTAGAATGTTGGACATATTAACCATCCATTGTTGAATAAGATTAACATAAACAAAAAGTATATTATGACTAATGAAATGATTAATACTCATGTAGGAGATAGTAATAACAGAAAAACATATAGACAAGGACGAAGTGTATTTTTGTATATTTGTATCTAACAAAAAAAATCGTTGTTTACTGCACTGTATAACTGTAGGCTAATTCTGCTGCAAAGACAGCGAACTGGTGAGCAGTTAACTGCCGCCGTCTCTCCATGATATTACGCAATAAAGCCTCTTGAAGCGAAACTCGAAGTCTCCGTTTTTCCTTTCATTTTCCTCTGTCAATTTCCTCAACAGAATCTGGCGTAGTCGGCAGGATCCAAATTGTAACGTGATCCAAACGAATACAAGTGCAAAATAAAAGGAATAAAATAAAATAGCCCTAGCTGAAAGCGGGACAGAGGGGCTTCCCCAGAAAACTAGCTACCCGGCAGGTGACTCAAACTGAGCCAACAAGCCTGTGGGATGAAGCAAGATTGCGGAAAAGAAAAATGAAAACATAGGTGCCGAATAGCGCGCTGAGTAATTGAAGGGTGACTTTGTGGTTCGCGGACAGAATAAAACCAGTGAGTGCAAACTGTAAAAAGTATTATAAGAAACTGGTTGCGGAAACATAAATTGTGTTTTACAGACTTGAGAAAAGAACATGGGAATCAACAGTGGGCTATCAGATAAATCTGATCCTACTGGTAGGAAAAGGCTAAAGGAAAAGAAACAGGTGGTCGAGGAAGGAAAATGCAGATAAGTAATAAGACTGCCAAGGTGATAAAAAAGATCAGAAGACACATAAGGTCAAAGGTAGGAGATCCTCTTGTCCCACCAGGATCGCCAGCTGATGTTGTAATAAAAGAGACCAGAGAGGACCGATATGTGGTAACTTTTAGTAGTGATCTGTATGATTGGTCAAACAGAGATTGGCCATATGGGGGAAGTTTTAAGCTACAATGCATTCAGACCCCTTCACTTTTTCCATATTTTGTTATGTTACAGCCTTAATCTAAAATGGATTAAATTCATTTTTTTATTATCAATCTACACACAATACCCCATAATAAAAAGGCGAAAACAGGTGTCTAGAAATGTTTGCAAAGTAATTAAAAAGAAATAACTGAAATATCACATTTACATAAATATTCAGACCCATTACACAATACTTTGTTGAGGCCACTTTTGCAGCAATTACAGCCTCAAGTCTTCTTGGGTATCTCTCCACAAGCTTGGCACACCTGTATTTGGGTAATTTCTCCCAAACTTCTCTGCAGATCCTCGCAAGCTCTGTCAGGTTGGATGGGGAGCATCGATGCACAGCTATTTTCAGGGGTCTCCAGAGATGTTAGACCGGTTTCAAGCCCGGGCTCTGGCTGGGCCACTCAAGGACATTCACAGACTTGTCACAAAACCACTCCTGCTTTGTCTTGGCTGTATGCTCAGGGTCGCTGTCCTGTTGGAAGGTGAACATCTGCCCCAGTCTGAGATCCAGAATGCTCTGCAGCAGGTTTTCATCAAGGATCTCTCTGTACTTTACTCCGTTCATCTTTCCCTCGATTCTGACTAGTCTCCCAATTCTTGCCGCTGAAAAACATCCCCACAGCATGATGCTGCCACCATCATGCTTCACCGTAGGTATGGTATTAGACAATAGACAATAGGTGCAGGAGTAGGCCATTCGGCCCTTCGAGCCAGGACTGCAATTCAATGTGATCATGGCTCATCATCCCCAATCAGTACCCCGTTCCAGCCCTCTCCCCATATCCCCTGACTCCACTATCTTTAGGAGCCCTATATAGCTCCCTCTTGAAAGTATCCAGAGTACCGGCCTCCACCGCCCTGAGGCAGAGAATTCCACAGACTCACAACTCTCTGTGAGAAAAAGTGTTTCCTCGTCTTCGTTCTAAATAGCTTACCCCTTATTCTTAAACTGTGGCCCCTGGTTCTGGACTCCCCCAACATCGGGAACATGTTTCGTGCCTCTAGCGTGTCCAAACCCTTAACAATTTTATGTTTCAATAAGATACCCTCTCATCCTTCTAAACTCCAGAGTGTACAAGCCCAGACGTTCCATTCTCTCAGCATTTGACAGTCCTGCCATCCCGGGAATTAACCTTGTAAACCTAATCTGCACTCCCTCAATAGCAAGAATGTCCTTCCTCAAATTAGGGAACCAAAACTGCACACAATACTCCAGGTGTGGTCTCACTAGGGCCCTGTACAGCTGCAGATGGATCTCTTTGCTCCAATACTCAACTCCTCTTGTTATAAGGGCCAGGTGATGAGCGGTGCTTGGTTTCCTCCAGACGTGATTC